>NC_050606.1:1141525-1181525 GCF_013368585.1 Megalops cyprinoides
CAGAGGCACTCGGGACTCTGTAGAGTTGGCTATTGTGTGCTGGTGCATCTGTGTTAAGCTGTGTATAAAGATTTATTTACAACTTTGATTTCAGTCGCACGTCTGCAAAAAAGTGCCTGAACCTGTTACGGTAAAGTTAGAGTACCACAGAAATGACAAAAACCTTCCCCACCTAAACAAAGATTAATCCAAATCCGTCCGTGATCAAAACACACAAGACCCTGTATGAAGCCGTCACTAAAGCAGGAACCTGAAACGGCTCGGCGTGTCTCGATAAACAGCGCCGTGGCCACAGGGTAGGAGAAACGAGAGCGGAACATGTGGGGCTGAACGCCCTTCAGAACAGACTGCTGCACTCTGCCTCCATCACAGCCAAACAAGAGGAGACCGGTCCCACAGACCGGCAGATCTCGCCAAACCTGATCAGCCTCTGACATAGAAACCTGATACACCACCACACAGAGGCAGACAGAGAGAGAGAGAGGGAGGGGGAGGGAGGGGGAGGGAGAGGAGAGAGGGAGGGAGACCGAGGGAGAGAGAGGGGGGGAGGGGGGGGACGGAAACAGAGGGAGACAGAGAAGGAAGGAGATGGAGCTAGTTGGGGGGAAAACAAGAGGGTCAGAGAAAGACAGAGAGAGGGAACGAGAAAGAGAAGGGAAGAGTGGGAGGGTAAGACATAGAAAGAGACCCACACACACAGACACACACAGAGACACACACACACACACATAGATGAGGCAGAGCAGGCTGCTGAAAATATTTAGATAAAATCAGGATAACATCAGGATAACCCAGCCTGGCTGGTGACCGTTATTTTTCATTCATGCGAACCAAAAACAGACCAGTAAAAGGGTTTTAATTACTGCTGTCGTAACAGAGGAGGGGAGAGGGTGGACTAACCGAATATTCCTGTCATTGTTCAGCAGGAACCTCCCCAGGATATTCACAGCCAGGACCTGCCAGAGAACACACAAACACACACACATATACCCAAATACATCCGCACACATACACAAACAGAAACACACACATTATTAATATGACAGCAAAAGTCTGTGATCTTTGTGAATGTTACAGTGCTGGCAAAATCTGTGTGAACATTATAATGATAATCACATCTGTGTGAACGTTATGCCATGGTGATATCAGTGTGAATATAACAGAGACCGTGAGATGTGTGTGAATGTTAGTGTCGGTGAGATGTGTGTGAATGGTACAGTGTCAGTGAGATGTGTGTGTATGGTACAGTGTCGGTGAGATGTGTGTGAATGTTAGTGTCAGTGAGATGTGTGTGAATGGTACAGTGTCAGTGAGATGTGTGTGTATGGTACAGTGTCGGTGAGATGTGTGTGAATGTTAGTGTCAGTGAGATGTGTGTGAATGGTACAGTGTCGGTGAGATGTGTGTGAATGTTAGTGTCAGTGAGATGTGTGTGAATGGTACAGTGTCAGTGAGGTGTGTGTGAATGGTACAGTGTCGGTGAGGTGTGTGTGAATGGTACAGTGTCAGTGAGATGTGTGTGAATGTTGCAGTGTCAGTGAGATGTGTGTGAATGGTACAGTGTCGGTGAGGTGTGTGTGAATGGTACAGTGTCGGTGAGATGTGTGTGAATGGTACAGTGTCAGTGAGATGTGTGTGAATGTTGCAGTGTCAGTGAGATGTGTGTGAATGGTACAGTGTCGGTGAGGTGTGTGAATGTTAGTGTCAGTGAGATGTGTGTGAATGTTAGTGTCAGTGAGATGTGTGTGTATGGTACAGTGTCGGTGAGATGTGTGTGAATGGTACAGTGTCAGTGAGATGTGTGTGAATGATAGTGTCGGTGAGGTGTGTGTGAATGGTACAGTGTCGGTGAGGTGTGTGTGAATGGTACAGTGTCGGTGAGGCGTGTGTGAATGGTACAGTGTCAGTGAGGTGTGTGTGAATGGTACAGTGTCGGTGAGATGTGTGTGAATGGTACAGTGTCAGTGAGATGTGTGTGAATGGCACACACCCTCAGGCCGCTCTCTGACTTGATGTCCATGACTGTAAGGACCGTCTCATACAGCACGGCGCTCCCTGCAGTCTTACTGCTGTCCGTGTTCGTTGCCACCTGTACGTCAATCATCAATAATCAATAATCAATAATCAGTAATCAACATTCATTACCAAACTGCTGGGCATCCACCAGTATTATGCAGTACAATGCTGCCAAACTGTAACCAACATTCACATCCTCACGCAGAAGAAAAGTGACTGCCAGGCAATGCCACGCTGGTATAGGTGATGCCATGTTCAGTTATGCTCAGGAGTAACGGAGCACTCCGCCGAGCACTCCGTGAGAGCAGGCAGGCGTGTACCTGTGCCAGCAGGTCATTCATAGCATCACTCGCTGCCTCGTCATTCCGTCCCAGAATCCTCAGCAACCTGAGAATGCGCACCTGTTGGGGGAAGAATGAGAGAGAGAGAGAGAGAGAGAGAGAGAGAGAGCGGGAGAGAGAGAGAGAGAGAGAGGGAGAGAGGGAGGGATGAGGAGGTTGTGAGAGGAACAGAGAGTTGCGATGAGAGAAAGAATAATCAACTGTCCAATAAAATTAAAATTAAAATGTATTTCGTACAGTCGAAGGAAATACTGAATACATGTGAAGCGTACGTGGTAAATATATAAACGTTTTAAAAAACAGCCAGACATTAAACAGCACAGAAGACATTAAACAGACATTAAACAGCACAGAAGTGAGCTGATGCTGAACGTTGAAAACAGTGTAACACTGCGTGAGATCAGTGAGCTGACAGGACAGTAGAGGAATTGATGGTGTTAGGAAGAGGAACAGCTGCACAATGACACAGAGCAGGGTCAAAGGTCACGCCTGCTGACCTGCAGGAAAGGGTCACTGATCCCTGCCACGTTGTGCTCAGGGGAATAACCCGACATCACCAGACCCTTCATAACCTGGACCAGCTCTGGTACCGCCTGCGAGGAGAAGAGAGGGAGAGAGAGAGAGAAAGAGGGGAGAGAGAGGGGAGAGAGGGGAGAGAGAGAAAGGAAAGTGAGACTCATGGAAGCAATCATGGACAGGTGGACTGGACTTCTCCATTATAAAATAGCTTTTAATTTACACAATAAACCCAAAGAATTCATGCCTACAAGTGCTGGGGGTGTCTAGGACATCAGTGTAAATGGGGGGGGGGTTTAATTATAAATGCTATTTGCATTGTTCCCTTTTAAATATCCTGCTTGTCTTGTGAACACTGTGGATATCGCTGATATGCAAGGCTGATACCAGTGCTATATTACGTTCAGAGAAATCTCTGCTCTGGACTAACACACCGCCTCAGACATAAAGCCTGCAGACAGCAGTGCAGGGATGTCTTTCCTCAGTGACAGGATCTGTGTGAATCAAGCTGCCTTAAAACACAGTGTCCTGCCTTCAGGTGTGCCAGCTGTGAGGCTATTGTTGTCCGAGTTGTGTTTGAGTTTGTGTCAGTGCGGGAGGTTGTGCACAGTACCTTACGGAACTGGGCCAGTGTCTCTGGACTGCGCTCACACAGTTCTGTCATCAGAACCACAGCACCATGGAGGACTCCTGTGAAGGGAGAGAGAGAGGGAGAGCGAGGGGGGGAGAGGGAGAGAGGGAGAGAGAGGGGGGGAGAGGGAGAGAGGGAGAGCGAGGGGGGGAGAGGGAGAGAGGGAGAGAGAGGGGGAGAGAGAGGGGGAGAGAGAGGGGGAGAGAGAGGGGGAGGGAGGGGGAGAGAGAGAGGGAGAGAGGGAGAGGGAGGGGGAGAGAGAGGGGGGGAGAGGGGGGGAGAGGGGGGGAGAGAGGGAGAGCGAGGGGGGGAGGGAGAACCAAAAAGAGCGTGTCAGCCACACATGCATTTTTCACTAATAGACAGACTGGCAATGTATGGAAGCTAAGCCCTCTACCACATACAGCCACTGATAGACAGCTGGTGATCAGCACAGACACACCACCGACAGACAGGGACAGATCAGCACAGACACACCACCGACAGACACGCAGAGGGACAGACCCACCATGGTTCTTCTCAGACAGCAGAGAATGGGCAGCCGGCGTGAAGAGCTCCCCCAGTTCTGGAACCTTCCTCACAATGTGTACCGCACAAAGTGCTGCCTGTAACACCATCATCATCAACACCATCATCATCTTCATCACATGTAATACTTTCCTGCCAGCAGGTGTATGTGGATTTGTGAAGATGTGACAGAGAGACCACAGCACTGACCCTACAGCGGGAGAGACCAGCAGAGCTGATGCTACAGAGAGAGAGCAGCAGCACTGACCCTACAGTCAGAGAGAGAGAGCAGCAGTACTGATCCTACAGTCAGAGAGAGAGAGCAGCAGCACTGACCCTACAGTCAGAGAGAGAGAAAGCAGCAGCACTGACCCTACAGTCAGAGAGAGAGCAGCAGCACTGACCCTACAGTCAGAGAAAGAGAAAGCAGCAGTACTGACCCTACAGTCAGAGAGAGAGAGCAGCAGTACTGATCCCACAGTCAGAGAGAGAGAAAGCAGCAGTACTGACCCTACAGTCAGAGAGAGAGAAAGCAGCACTGACCCTACAGTCAGAGAGAGAGAAAGCAGCAGTACTGACCCTACAGTCAGAGAGAGAGAAAGCAGCAGTACTGACCCTACAGTCAGAGACAGAGAGAGCAGCAGCACTGACCCTACAGTCAGAGAGAGAGCAGCAGCACTGACCCTCCAGTCAGAGACAGAGAGAGCAGCAGCACTGACCCTCCAGTCAGAGAGAGAGAGCAGCAGCACTGACCCTACAGTCAGAGACAGAGAGAGCAGCAGCACTGACCCTACAGTCAGAGACAGAGAGAGCAGCAGCACTGACCTACAGTCAGAGACAGAGAGAGCAGCAGCACTGACCCTACAGTCAGAGAGAGAGCAGCAGTACTGACCCTACAGTCAGAGAGAGAGCAGCAGCACTGACCCTACAGTCAGAGAGAGAGAGCAGCAGCACTGACCCTACAGTCAGAGACAGAGAGCAGCAACAGTACTGACCTTCTTCTTGATGTAGGAGTTTGAGGCTCTGAGGAGTCTGTCGATCTCTGGGGCCAGGTCTCGGCACATCTCAGCTGAACCCATGCAGGCCAGAGTGCAAAGGGCCAGGGACTGGACGTACTGACTGCTGTGAGACAGGTCACTGACAGAGAGGGGGACAGTTTTATTCAGGGGCAGGGACAGGGACAGAGAGGCACAGGTGAGAGGGGCGGTCCCTCACTTCTTAATGGAGTTGGTGATCAGAAGGCTGGCATCCTGCTTCTCATCCAGCAGCATCATGGCCCCCAGATACCCCACCCTCTTCTCACTGTACCGCGGACTGGCAATGAGACGCACACACTCCATCTGTGGGAGGGAGAGAGTGAGAGAGAGAGAGGGAGAGAGGGAGAGAGAGAGGTAGAAGGAAAGAAAGAGAGGGAGGGTAGGGGTGAGAAAGAGGGGGGTTAGACTGAATTGACAGACCTCTGTAGAGTGTAACACATGGTATATCAGCCATAATGCAGCCAGTGAGCCTATACAGCCCGCTCTGCTGAGGTCAGAGTCCCTGCAGCTGCACAGCTACCAGGAGCAGAGCTGGGAGACCACAGCACGGCCAACGGCTCACAGCAGGCTCCGCCCACAGGGCCCGTACCTGTCCGAAATGGGCGGGGTAGCCCAGCATGTGGACGTAGAGCAGCTTGGCCAGGTTGTGAGAGCGCCCCCCGTTGTCGGCCTGGCGGAACTGCGCCCGTATGGCGGCGCACTCTCTCTGGATCACCCCACGCTCCTCGCCCTGCGTGCGGGCACTGCGGATGACCCGGATCATCTCCTGCAGGCGCACTGACGGAGACATGTCTGAGAGAGTCACAGAGAGAGGGAGTCACAGAGAGAGAGTGACAGAGAGAGTCACAGAGAAAGAGAGTCAGAGAGAGAGAGAGGGAGTCACAGAGAGAGAGTCACAGAGAGGGAGTCACAGAGAGAGGGAGTCACAGAGAGACAGAGAGTCACAGAGAAAGAGAGTCAGAGAGAGAGAGAGAGGGAGTCACAGAGAAAGAGTCACAGAGAAAGAGAGTCACAGAGAGAGAGAGAGAGAGAGAGAGAGAGAGAGAGAGAGAGAGAGAATTAGGTTGTTGTTCTTGCCGGTTCCAGCCCTTTGTCTCTCAATGCATCATCTACTCTTTTGGCAATAATATTAACTCTAAAGTTAATATCAGTTTGACAGAAATGCTTTGGGTATCTACGACAACGTTAATTGGTTGCCAGCGCAACCCAAAGCTGAAATCCCTTTGAATAAGTGCTTTGGTAAAGCGGCCCATCTCAGTTTCGTTTCCTCAAAAAACACCGCAATTCAAGGTTCGACACTTCTTTTCATACCTGTCTTCCTTATTGACAGCACATAACCGAGCTGAGGAAACGCGTTCCCCTTTCCAGAAATGAGCGGAGAACCCGCCTCACTACCTGCCTGGCCGTGGAGACTGTGTGATCGTCTGTATTTCCGGTAAGGTCAAACGGTCAGGCGGTGCGCACAGCACTTCCGCAACACAGGTGTACATAGGAAATGATACACCTGAACAATCATCTCCTCCTCTCAAATACAAACGTTTTCAGCATTTTAACGAGGCTAGATGGCGAGCTACCGTTAAACACTGTACCCTCGCCACCCCGGGGGTCAGTGTTAGCTTACCAGCTAGCTATTACATGCGAGTGTACATCTTATTCCCGTAGCTAGCCTACTCCCCTACCAGAGGCTAGCTAGCCCTGCTCCACTCCGACCACAGTGCACTGTTACAGTCAGTAAGCTAACCAGCTAACTGTGGTAACATAGCTAGTCATTCAAACATTAAAACTGCTCGCTAACTGCCGTTGTTGCTGCAATCCGACCACGCCAGCGGGAGAAAGCACTTTTAACCCCCTGTCAAAAGGTGCATGCTTGCTAAGGGTTAGCAACCTTGCCAAGGAAGCAAGATAACAATCTCAACACAACACGCACAGGGCGCAAGGTGTCTGTCACGGTTTCTCCTCGATCTCGGGTTTACCTTGGGTTATACGTCCTCAACAGCAACGTCTCCGCGGACAAAATCCAAAGTCCCTGTCTGTGCGATGTCACCGAAACCAGCGGGATGCTGTGCGTACCTGTCTAACGCCGCTGATCACCGAATGTACCCGGGGACACCCCCACTTCCGTCATCTGACACTCGCCCCTCTTAAAGGGAACGCCCACAAGCTCGTTGTCCGGGGCAACAAGTGGGCTGAGAGGGGTTCGAGATCGGACGACGTAATTCGGTTTCATCAAATGCAGTCACTTCCGTCTGCCTGGCTCCTTTGCAGATCGGGGAGTATGATCTTGCAGAAGTGTATTTCAATATTCTGCTCAATAAATGCATGATTAATCGTCAGTACTGAGCCGAGCGAGCGGCTGCAGGGCCTGGGAGCGCGGCTGGCCTGTATCGCGTGTCTGTGGGTGCCACGCGTGCTTCTGCCGTGTGACTGAGGTGCAGCAGCCGAGGTGATCTCTGAGTGGAGCTCAATCCACTGAGGAGATAAAAAAATGTCCATTGTGTGTCTTTGTGTTCTGAGTCTCTGTTGATGTTCTCTGTGTGTGTGTGTGTGTGTGTGTGTGTGTGTGTGTGTGTGGACGTTTGTGAGTCTGCTGCGGTGTATTTGTGTGTTCCTTACATGAAAAGCCTTTCCTGTGACAGGCAGGGACAGGGAAACCTGCAGCCCCACAAAGCCAGTTTCCATGGCAGCAGAGTCTCCAGAGACAGTCTCCTCAGCACCTGACAGGTGGAAAACTGCTCCAAGGAGCAGAGAGAGACAGACAGGCAGGGAGGAGAGAGGCAAAGGATGCAGGAAAGATGTCAGAAAACAGAAACAGGTGCAAAGAGGCAGAGGAGGACAGAGGATAAACAGAAAATCAGAGAGAAAACAGGAGATACCAAAGCATCGTGCTAATATGATCTACTTACACACAGGCATGCAGACATGTACATACTCGCAGGCAGGCAACATACTTTCACTCACACACACGTTTTCTCAACCGGTCTCCAGATTTTCCTTAAGGACACACAACAAACCACCTCATATAGCTGTATAGTTTTTATTGATTTATTTTACATGTCGATACATGTGCGTGTGGAAACGTTACACAAAATCAGTGTGAAATAATTCCAGCAGAATGGAGTGCTTCAGTGTGAAGCTTCTGTGTGCGTGTGCATGTGTGAGACACAGCTGGGATGACTGGTCAGACAGTAGACCTGAATCAACTGAACCGAAAAACAACATTCATAATAGGAAGAAACATTCAGTAAATTATTCAGACTCTATAAAACATCCACTGTTATATGGATGATTTCTCCCAGGCGTATTGTGAAAACACATGAAAACAAAAAACAACTGACATCATTTCTGGTATTGCATTTCATTGCATTGTTCTGAAATGTTTCACACAAACATACTGTGTATATATCTGTGGAGATGAATTAGTACTTTTCTATTACTAACACAGACCACAGGGAAGTGACACACCACCAACGGAATATGATCATAACCATAACATATGCTTATTATATTACTAGGTGACTAAAGTATTTTTTTTAACTTTATGCAACATAGGACCACAAGGAAGGAGTTAACACAATTCTCAGTCTCTGGGAAAAGGAATTACTGGCACTTTTCATCAATATTGTGTAGATGAGCGTGACATCACCAGGCATTCACAGTCTGCGACCTCATGACCTCAGAGACTGACCCTTACTTGGACAGTGGGCTCAGGCTGGTCAGCCATCATGGATCACACACACACACACACACACACACACACACACACTCACACCGCGCGCACACACACACACACACACACACACGCACACACACACACACACCAGTCGCACTCGCGCACACACACACACTCACACCACTCGCACACATGCCAGTCACGTGTCCTGAAGCATATGACGATGTGCAGGAGGCGCACCGCCTCATGGGCAGTCTTGGGTTCGAGGTTCTGGCTCGGGTTTTTAACTATCTCAATGCCAGGCAGAAAGGCACGCTCTGCCATCCACACGCAAACATACAGCATGCGGAACGCTTCCACAGCTCACCTGAGCAGGTAACAGGAAGCCTACGCTCTCATGAAATGGCTGGCACACTACCCGTGTCACAGACTCACTGCACTCACTTTTAGCCAAACTGCCCCCCCCCCCCCCCAACTGTAGACTGCACGTGACTCATGGTTTTGGGTGTCCTTCCATCTTTATGGTATGTGAATCAGCGGAACGGGACAGCAGTGATCCATCCAGATGGTATACTAATCAGTGATCCTGCACCTGAGTGCACCCCTAAAACACAATGTGCCTCACTCGGCCATGAGCAGACCCCCGCAGACAGAGAACTACTGCAAGGCAAGGGTTTAAAGTGTGCTGGCCATACTGAGGTTCAGGGATGCCCGTCAGACCGTGCAGTCAGCCAGAGTCTGTATCTGTGCACTCCTGCACTGACCTCCCGCGGAGTGAACACTCTGCTTCAAGCTTTAGTGATTATTGCGTTGCTACTTATTAGCCTTGCGGCCGCTGTTATCCAGGGCCACATTCATTGCTTACATTGGACACACTGTCAATATGCGCAGCAGGAAATTAACTGAAGCCAATGCAGCTCCGGGGTTAAACCACTGCCACATTTAGGATTTGAACCCGTTAACCTGTCAATCGCAGGTGTGAGTATGGTCTCGCTATGCTACCCTGCTAGAATAGAAATATAATAAGAAAATGCCCCTGATGCAACATATGCCCCTGAAATTTGCATATTTGCATTGATTGTCAGGAAATCTTTGCATATCAACATGGCAGCTTATGTCGGTCTGTTGCATACTTAAAATTTTACCTGTGAGGTTAACCTTATCTCTGTCAATTCAAGTTTTCATCTGCCTGTCTGTGTCACAGCTGCTCTCGTCCGTGTGTCTGTCTGTCCTTTGGTCAGTCTGCATCAGTCAGTCTCCCAACCTAGATTCAGTACGGGTTTCCTGCACTCCACCCCTGACCAAAAACTGCATTTCCAAAAAAGAAAATCACATTCCTATAGGTAGGCTAACAGACAGTGAACCGCCAGTCTGCTGATGACATCATCATTAAGGCAAGTCAAGAACTGGCATCTAACCCAACTACACCCAGATAAGAAAGCAGACCCCCTGTTTTTACAGTGGTTGACACCCAGCAACAGCAACAACAATTTTTCAAAAAAAAAAAAAATAAAATAATAAAACGTACAAAACAAAAGCAACACTCGCAATCATAAAAACCCATTGTGGTATCAGAGCAATGTTTAAAGTTTTAGTGTATTCCTTTATGCAAAGAAAAAAAAGTGTATATATATTGATAAATACATATATCAATTATACTGTCTCCATAGAAGCAAAATAAAAAAATGTAAATGTCATTTCCAAATCTGAGCATATGAAAGGAAAAATTGGGTGGGGTGGGGCGGGGGTGTAGAGAGGCTCCGCCTCTACCGCACGGTTTCTCACCCAATGAGGTGCGACCAAATACAGAACACAGTGCCTGTCCCACCCTGAGCGCCACACACCACTACCAAACCAGGCAGGTGAGCGGGATGGCTAGCTGAGACCAAATATGGTAAACTCTAAACCTGACCCCTGTGTGTGTGTGTGGGGGCTGTGCATACGTGCCTGCAAGTAGCTGTTCTGGTGTGTGTGTGTGTGGGGGGGGGGTGAGTGAGTGTGTGTGCGCATAAATATTACTTTTGACAACTCCATGCACCTACCTCAGGGAAAAAAGAACACTCCCTGCCCTGCAGATATTTCAAAACCCTGAAAGTGCATTATGCACCACAGCCAGCAGGTGGCAGCAACACAGCATAGATGCTCAACATAAATGCTGGCTTTGGTTAGCTGATGGTTTGTGTGGGAACGTGTATGTATGTGTGTGTGCGCCCAGCTTGTTCTACATGACCCTGCTGTGTCAGTGCGACTGCACTCAGCACTCGTCCTCTAACCCCTCCTTCTCCGAAACAAGAGAACGCTCCTCCTTCGCTTCATCCCCCTCTCTCTCGCTCCCTCCATCTCGGCCGTCGTCCACGGCCGGGTACACCACCACGCAGAACTTCTGCCCCACGTACGTCATCTTGTCTACGAGAGAAGGGTGGAGGGACAGAGCGTCAAGGCACAGAAGCTGGACGATATCGCTTCTACGACATGGTCCTGACAGGGAGAGGCGGTTGCCATACCGACGAAGGTGTTGAAGCACTGAGGCTTGTGGTCCCAGTACACGCCCAAGAAGTAGACGGGGATGCCGGTGAGCATGATGGCCAGGCCGATGCCACACACCACGGGCTCCGAGTACAGGGAGAAGATGAGGAGGAAAGCCCAGAACAGCAGGTAGATCACCGGCCACACAAGGCTAACCTGAGGAGAGAGACACCTGAGTACACGCCTGAAAACCACAGCGCACACCTCAACATGGCATACACGCGCTCACCAAATCATTCCTGCACATACCTAGAAACAGTGCACACCTGAAAAACACTACCCGCACAGTAAGACATTAGTTTCTGTGAAAGTATTTGTTTTGATCTTTTTCAATGATACTGCAACAATCAGCTGCGCAGTCCCAGGGTCAGAGGAGAGAAAAACTTCAAATTACAGAGGCTGAAACTCTCTCTGGACTCCTGCAAAGCCCCGTCCCTGATAAACAGGCAGAGTAAAACACACTGCCACATCAGTGATGCACATGCCACTGGACCAATGAGAGGGCCGAGGTGTCGGCTGGAGGCTGACCTTGATTGGCCGGTGCATGTCGGGCTGTTTGATGCGCAGCACGATCTGCCCGGCGACAGTCACTCCGTAGAAGAGGTAGTTGATGAAGCCCACGTAGTTGATGAGTGTGTACATGTCACTGGTACAGAGCATCAGCAGGGTGGAGAGACACTGAGCAGGAGAGAGGAGAGAGAGGAGCGTTACTGCACACACAGAGAGAGAGAGAGAGAGGGGGGGGGGGGGAGGGAGAGAGAGAGAGAGAGGGAGAGAGAGTGAAAAGGAGAAAGACAGGGAGGAGGGAAAGACAGATAGAGAGCGGGGGAGCGGGGGAGAGGGAGGAGAGAAGTAGGAGACTCACAGTGAAGAGCAGGGCTGGGATGGGAGTGCAGCGCTTGACGTGGATCATGGCCAGCAGGCTGGGGAGGTGACCCTCTCTGGCTCCCGCAAAGAACAGCCTGGTGGGGAGATATCCATCACTTACAGAGACACCCAAAGATAACGGGCACTTTACCTGGCCCTGCAAGCAGAACACTTCAGACCAGACTACCAGGCCATGGTGAAAACCCATTAACACAAACAGCACAGGACAGGACGACACTGACTGACCTGACTGCCCTAGGACAGACTGCACCACTCATCTTCAAGAGGTACAGGGATAAAGGGAGGGAGAGAGAGGGAGAGAGAGGGAGAGAGAGGGAGGGAGGGAGAGGGAGAGGGAGAGAGAGGGAGAGAGAGAGAGAGAGGGAGGGAGGGAGAGAGAGGGAGAGAGAGAGGGAGAGAGGGGGGAAGTGAGGGAGAGAGGGAGAGAGAGAGAGAGGGAGAGAGAGAGGGAGAGAGAGGGAGGGAGAGGGAGGGAGAGGGAGGGAGAGCAGGGGGAAGTGAGGGAGAGAGGGAGAGAGAGAGAGAGGGGGAGAGAGAGAGGGAGAGAGAGAGAGGGAGAGAGAGAGAGGGAGAGGGGGAGAGAGAGAGAGAGAGAGAGGGAGAGAGAGGGAGAGCAGGGGGAAGTGAGGGAGAGAGGGAGAGAGAGAGAGAGAGAGGGAGAGAGGGGGAGGGAGAGAGAGGGAGAAACTGAAAGGTAAATGACGGACAGGGTGCTGGGAGAGACAGACTCACCGGGACGAGGTAAAGAGGGAGCCGTTGACCCCTCCGAAGGTCGAGAGCGCCACAGAGATGGGCATGATCCATGACATCACACCCAGCAACTTCTCCCCAAACGTCTGAGACAGAGAGAGGGCAGGTAAACACACAGCACTCGAACGCAGACAAAGCAGGGGCTTGCGTTTCAACTGCTCAAGGCCACGCTTGCAGCGACTCACTGTTCTTCAAAAAACACACGCAAGCACAGACCATCAGCGGCACAGAGAGCAACAGCAGTGACATCACACAGTAACAGCCACGCAGGCTGATACGATACGAACGCCGCGCTGGCATGAAGTCAACAGCCTTTACAACAATAAGCTGTAATATTTCCAGTGGTCTGGGACAATATCAATCACACTGCAGGGACATGGATGAGCTCAAACTCATCACAAAAGAACACGAATTAGGCTAAGGGGGAGTGCCAATCTAACAAAGCGGTTTGAATCTACATTTACATCACTGGAAGTGAAATTAAGTTTGGAAAACATCAGAGTGCTTTATAAACAAACTCCTAGAGAAAATGTTGAGCTGGACATACCAGGCACACACCAACCTTGCATGACTGATTTGTGAATGCGTAGGCTGTCCAACCAAACATTTTCCCAACAACCAAGCCATCTTTTATCTTCCAGTGACTGCTTCCCTATAGCTATTATTGAAATCCCATTGGCCACCAATGTTGGGTCAGAGACGAGGGGGCAGGGTCTCCTCACCACGGCGACGGCCTTGGAGGCCAGCAGCTCCTGGGGGCTCATGGCGGTGACGTAGGCGATGTTGGCGAAGACGTAGACGAAGGTCACCAGCGGGATGGAGATGAAGATGGCGCGTGGCAGGTTCCTGGAGGAGAGAACGAGGCACGCTGGTCAGACATGCCTCTGACCAGTGGCGGCGCCAGGGATTGGTGGGATCGGGACACATGACCCTCATCGGTGCGGGTGATTGGTGCAGGGGTGCGCACGTGTAGGGGTCCACCAGCTCTTCGGTGACGTAGTTGAGGAAGTTCCACCCGCCATAGGCGAAGGATCCCTGTAGGAAGGCCAGAGCGATCAGCCCCACGTCGTAGTCCTGAAAACTCTCAAAGGCGTGAGCCGGCTCCAGCCAGTAATACTCCCCTGAGAGAGACAGAGACATTAGCACTGCATTGAGAGAGAGTTGATACAGTATATACACACTCACACTACAGCACACTAACACTGCACTGACAGAGAGGGTTAATACAGTATATACACACTCACACTACAGCACACTAACACTGCACTGAGAGAAAGGGTTAATACAGTATATACACACTGACACTACAGCACACTAACACTGCACTGAGAGAGAGGGTTAATACAGTATATACACACTGACACTACAGCACACTAACACTGCACTGAGAGAGAGGGTTAGTACAGTATATACACACTGACACTACAGCACACTAACACTGCACTGAGAGAGAGGGTTAGTACAGTATATACACACTGACACTACAGCACACTAACACTGCACTGAGAGAGAGGGTTAATACAGTATATACACACTGACACTACAGCACACTAACACTGCACTGAGAGAGAGGGTTAATACGGTGTGTTTGTGTGTGTGCGTGTGTTACCTTTGCAGATCTGCACGATGCCCATGACAATGATGAGCCCCAAGGCCAGCAGCTTCCCTCCTGTGAACACATCCTGAACCCGAGTCGCCCACCGCACACTGGAGCAGTTTACCCAGGTCAGCAGCACTGCAGACAGAGGGAATACACAGTATTTACACACTGACTAGAGCACTGTACCCAGGTCAGCAGCACTGCAGACAGAAGGAATACACAGTATTTAAACACTGACTAGAGCACTGTACCCAGATCAGCATTGAGACGGACTGAGTGAGAGAGAAGGTGTGGAGAGTCTTGTGCTCTGTGTGTCAGTCAGACTGGGCTCTCAGTGTGGCCTCATGTCAGTATTTTGGTGCTGTACTCATATCCTAAGGCGTGATGTAGTCTGTCTGTCTGTCCGTCCGTCTGTCTGTAAGACAAACTGTCCGTCAGTCACCCAGTGGACAGGAACATCCCTGTCTGACGGAGCAGACCCCCGCAGAGACACAGGAAATGCATAACCACACGTACACAGGAAGTCCAGCGTCTCTTAGACAGGAAGTACGGCGCTGAGGCTCTGACTGTCTGACGGAGCAGACAGGGCGGCTTAAATTCAACACTGAGAGGGAAGAGAGGCAACAAGCATACGCCCCCACACACACACACACACACACACACACACGCGCGCCCCCACACACACACACACACGCGCGCCCCCACGCACGCACATACACACATCACCACATGCACGTCACCACACGCACACGCACACGCACACACACGCACGCTTGGTAGACATCTTTTTCTCTTCACATTCTCTGTGTGTCAGATTTCCAGGGATCCGACTTGGTTCTCACAGGGTGCAACAGACCAAACAGTGCAAAATCACCTTTGCAGTTCACCTGAAGTCCTTTCACTTCCCATCCTGCTGTTCTCTGAGCCGCCAGAGGCGTGAGAATCGGGGGGCTGACCTCTCCCCTGCCCTAACGTAACCTTTCCATCCTGCTGTTCTCTGAGCCGCTCACAGGCTGACCTCTCCCCTGCCCTAACGTAACCTTTCCATCCTGCTGTTCTCTGAGCCGCTCACAGGCTGACCTCTCCCCTGCCCTAACGTAACCTTTCCATCCTGCTGCTCTCTGAGCCGCTCACAGGCTGACCTCTCCCCTGCCCTAACGTAACCTTTCCATCCTGCTGTTCTCTGAGCCGCTCACAGGCTGACCTCTCCCCTGCCCTAACGTAAGCTTTCCATCCTGCTGTTCTCTGAGCCGCTCACAGGCTGACCTCTCCCCTGCCCTAACGTAACCTTTCCATCCTGCTGTTCTCTGAGCCGCTCACAGGCTGACCTCTCCCCTGCCCTAACGTAACCTTTCCATCCTGCTGCTCTCTGAGCCGCTCACAGGCTGACCTCTCCCCTGCCCTAACGTAACCTTTCCATCCTGCTGTTCTCTGAGCCGCTCACAGGCTGACCTCTCTCCTGCCCTAACGTAACCTTTCCATCCTGCTGCCCTCTGAGCCGCTCACAGGCTGACCTCTCCCCTGCCCTAACGTAACCTTTCCATCCTGCTGCTCTCTGAGCCGCTCACAGGCTGACCTCTCCCCTGCCCTAACGTAACCTTTCCATCCTGCTGTTCTCTGAGCCGCTCACAGGCTGACCTCTCCCCTGCCCTAACGTAAGCTTTCCATCCTGCTGTTCTCTGAGCCGCTCACAGGCTGACCTCTCCCCTGCCCTAACGTAAGCTTTCCATCCTGCTGTTCTCTGAGCCGCTCACAGGCTCACCTCTCCCCTGCCCTAACGTAAGCTTTCCATCCTGCTGTTCTCTGAGCCGCTCACAGGCTGACCTCTCCCCTGCCCTAACGTAACCTTTCCATCCTGCTGTTCTCTGAGCCGCTCACAGGCTCACCTCTCCCCTGCCCAAACGTAACCTTTCCATCCTGCTGTTCTCTGAGCCGCTCACAGGCTCACCTCTCCCCTGCCCTAACGTAACCTTTCCATCCTTTCAGAACACCAGCATGTTCCCTCATTCTGTCAAAAAGGAACGGAATCCTGGGCCACAAAAAAAACACGTCAAAATCTGTCCATCAACGAAAAATAATACTGTGTGAGCCAATCGGAACAGGGCGTTCTACCTCGGCCACCCCCCTCCCGAGCAACACCACAGCAAAACAACTAAGAATGCTGCCGTTTCAGCCAATCAGAGAAGCCCCCAGGCAATCTCCATGCACTAACCTGTCAGTGTGAGAACAGCAAAAAATCTCATTTAACAGGTATGACGCATGTATCATTGCTCTGAGCTAGACCAGTACAGGTGATGTGTCAGCACAGGTAGGGACAGGCAGGGGGGTTGCTGTTTTGTGAGCAATTATTGCAGGCTGCTCCAGGTTTCAGCACTTTACCTGTCACAGCACATCAAAGGTGTCCTACAGGCATGCGACTGTGTCGTCATGGCAACAGAACATTAGCGCTTAGCGCCTGCCACAGGCCCTGCAGGTCTGCAGGCTTTTAGAGAAACCTGTCAACACGCAGCTAATTACCAACAGACTGATTCCAGTTCTGTCCAATCAGTGGCTTCAGTTAAGCAATCAACCCCCCCCCCCCCCTCCCACTCACGCAGGCAGACGGCAGCGAGCAGGCGGAGGCCGCTGTCTGGGGCGAGGCAGGTGGGGAACAGCGGCTGCAGCACGTAGTTGGAGAAGGTGAGGGCGATCACCGCCTGATTGGTCGGGTAGATCACCAGCACTGCGATCCACAGCCGCAGGAACCTGCAGAAAGGGGGAGGAGCCAGTTACCATGGATACAGAGACAGAGAGAAGTTAATGACCAGTCACACACACAGCTCACTTCACAGAGGAACGCAACACAAAGACATACCACACATTACTTCTAAATGAGCTCATTACATGTGCAGTGTACAGTGCGGTCAGGGGTTTTTCTGTGTGCGTGTGCGTGTGTGTGTGCGTGTGTGTGTGGTCATTACATGTGCAGTGTACAGTGCGGTCAGGGGTTTTTCTGTGTGTGTGTGTGTGTGTGTGTGTGTGTGTGTGTGTGTGTGTGTGTGCGTGTGGTCATTACATGTGCAGTGCACAGTGCGGTCAGGGGTTTTTCTGTGTGTGTGTGTGTGTGTGTGTGTGTGTGTGTGTGTGCGTGTGGTCATTACATGTGCAGTGCACAGTGCGGTCAGGGGTTTTTCTGTGTGTGTGTGTGTGTGCACGTGTGGTCATTACATGTGCAGTGTACAGTGCGGTCAGGGGTTTTTCTGTGTGTGTGTGTGTGTGTGCGCGCGCGCGTGTGTGTGTGTGTGTGTGTGTGTAGACGTACTCATTTCTATAACCCCCTTCAGAACGCTGTGTAATTACTACCGCTCACACTGTAACGTGTAAAACTCCTCTTTGTGCTGTTTACGTGTGGACCGTATGCCCTCGGCAGTGTCTGCGAGTGGCAGGGCTTATCAGCTGACGTGCTCTGCTCTCAAACACATGCTGTGGGATCCGCTGGGCTGCGCTGCTTTGCACTGCATTCTGGGAAAAAAAAACCTTCAGCTGCAAGCTCAGGAAGCTGAGACCGCATGCCTCTGCCACAGGTGCCCTGCATCCTGTATCGCCACCGCGGGTTTACCGCCGAGGCTAACATCACGCATGCCCACGTCTACCTCGCCGAGGCTAACATCACGCATGCCCACGTCTACCTCGCCGAGGCTAACATCACGCATGCCCACGTCTACCTCGCCGAGGCTAACATCACGCATGCATCGCCACCGTGGGTTTACCGCCGAGGCTGACATCACGCATGCCCACGTCTACCTCGCCGAGGCTAACATCACGCACGACCGCGTCTACCCCGCACTTTCAGAGCGAAATCCAGCATGCTGGGGCAGCAGAGACACCCTTCCTCCACACTAGTAGTTTCAGCATCGCCTTCAGCAGGTGTTTTAGCCTGGTCTGTTCCTCACCCTGCCAGTCCCCCGAAGATGTCCTTGACGTAGGAGTAGTCCCCGCCAGACTTGGGGATGGTGACGCCCAGCTCGGCGTAGCACAGCGCCCCGATGGCAGTAATGACCCCGGTCACAATCCAGACGATTAGCGCCAGACCCACCGAGCTCGCATTCTCCAGAACCCCCTTTGGGCTGACAAAGATCCCTGACCCGATGATGTTACCTGGGAAACAGAGAAAGAGAGACAGAGAGAGGGTGAGAGACAGAGAGAGGGTGAGAGACAGAGAGAGAGAGAGAGAGAGAGAGAGAGAGAGAGAGAGAGAGAGAGAGCGCAAATTGAACACAGGGGAGGAACTCTTATGCTATTGTCAGAGATGAAAAAAGGCATTACAGTGTGTATTGCAGAGAGACCAAGTGTCTGTGTGCGTGCGTATGACAAAGGGAAAAAGAGAGAGAGTGTGAGCACAAGTAAAAAAGGGACTGTGTTGACCCCACATCAAAGGACCCTGCGTATACACAGGCCATACAGTGACTCCACCGCCTGACCTCCGCACAGCGCAGGGAAGAGCACACCACAGCTCACGAGTGACTCCTGGACGTGTGAAATAAGAGCCCGGTGCAGCAGGTAAACACGCCCCGCCCTCCCGACACACTCGCCTGGACGTGTGAAATAAGAGCCCGGTGCGGCAGGTAAACACGCCCCGCCCTCCCGACACACTCGCCTGGACGTGTGAAATAAGAGCCCGGTGCGGCAGGTAAACACGCCCCGCCCTCCCGACACACTCGCCTGGACGTGTGAAATAAGAGCCCGGTGCGGCAGGTAAACACGCCCTGCCCTCCCGACACACTCGTCAGAAATAAGGTCGAGTAAACAGCAGCAGCAGCTTTGTTCAAACGTCCCAAACGTTCCAGCTTTTGTTTGCTCACCAGCGCATTTCTGAGGGCTGAAGGGGAACAGGAGCTACATCCAGCCTCTCCCCCTTTCTCTCTCTCTCCCTCTTTCTCTCTCTCTCCCCCTTTCCCTCTCTCCCCCTCTCTCCCTCTCTCTCTCCCCCTCCCCCTCTCTCTCTCGCACGCGTGCACTGAGGTGGTGTTCTGTTCCTCTCTGTGAGGTGTTGATAGAAGCGGAATCTCCAGTTGATACACTTTCTGCCCTTGTGGTTTTTTGTTCCTGTTTTATGACCCACATTCATGTGAAATGGCCCTGAAACACTCTCTCCCGCTCTGGAGAAGCAGGCTGTTGAACCTCAGTGCATGGCATGTACACAGAATGACTACAACGGTTCAACACTTTCGAAGCAAGACTGATCCACATGCAATTCCTGGGCAGCCATCTAGAACAACACTGAATCAGAATCTCTATTTAAATTGATATGCTTTTCATCTGTGACATGATCTGCTGTCATTGATCCATGTTCAAATACAATGTCCAGAACACCATTTTTGGACAGAAATACATCTCTGTCCTGTTGCTCCATTGCAAAATGTACTTGTGATAAATGATATACTTGTGATAAAGACCGCATAGTTGTGAGGTCCATCGTGGGTAGTGGCCATGTCTGCAGTGACATCACTGCACTGAGCCCAGAATGTCATCACAGCGCACACCTGGTACCAGGGAATCACATGCTCTTTCAGGAAGCAGAAAGGCATGCTCAGAACATCTGCAGGTGTACTTCACTGGCAGGGATGGCAGGGTAGGGACCCATTAGCCCAGCTCACGATGGCGCCAACAGTACATCAGACTGAAAGCCGAGCCACAGCACACCGATCCACGCTGCAGTCATTCAGACAGACGGGGACACGCTGCGGCCTTTCGGACGGTCATGGTTACAGCGTGGTCATGCCCTGAGGGTGCACGCCAGCCCGCAGACGCAGAGCGTCTCTGTGAGATCAGGGCTGGCAGGATCGGTTATTGATCTGCTTTGGAATGCGAGGTCCAGACAGGAGCTGCTGCAATCAGAGGGGGTTTCGGCTTTGCCAGGACCGCCGCCTGGAGCCTCGCCAAATCTCCGACACTCAGCGGCTCTTCAGACCACTCCCACTAAGGCGCACGCTGCACGCCACAGGCCCAAAGTCAGATGCACACACACTCCCACACTCTCTGACACACACACACACACAAACAAACACACACACACGCACATTCTCACACTCACATACACACACATGTTGTGTGTCTGGTCACACATGACCACGTCACGAACATCACCAATGCACTGTAACTTCAGTCTGAGGACACTGCTCACGTTAAAATGTGACCAGATGAGACAGATGGAGTGGCGTAGCACTGAGGTGGCTGCAGTGGTAAGGTGGGGTAGGTGTTAGTGGGCTGGTCACCGTGGTGATGAGGGGTAGGTGTTAGTGAGCTGGTCGCCATGGTGATGAGGGGTGGGTGTTACTGACCTCATTGCCACGATGATGAGGGGTAGGTGTGTCTGGGCTGGTTGCTATGGCGAGGAAAGGTGGGTGTGACTGACGGTAATAAGGACCGACTCTTTCCGAAAACCCACACTAATCTGTGTCTTACACAATGCCCTTTGAGGCGTTCTGGGTTACAAACAACACTACTCCCAGAATGCACTGCAGTTCATTTTGCTCAACGGTGCACCAGAGTCTCACCTGGGATTCCAGTTGGTCAAACTGCACTTGTGTACTGGGAGCTTTCTGATGATGCCAGAGGCTAACACATGCCCCGCCCCCCCAATCTTCTGCACTGGGCCACAGCAGAGCCTCACTGTGGCACTTCTGCCTAACATTCCAGCTTCATGGAGTCCAGCACACTTCCTGATCTAGCAGTGTGGAGCAGCGGTCAGAGTGGATCAGTGTTCTGGGCAGCAGTGTATAGCAGTGATCAGGGTAGCAGTGGTATGTTGACAGTGTACTGGATTTATGCTTGACTTGCATATCTGACACACCTGCCCTTGGGTGAACTAACAGGAAAAAGAAGCCCATTTCGCCTTGCGTCAAGTTACCGTTGGTACTTTCTTTCTGCCGAGACTTACCCACAATAATCCCACAGGCGCTAACGAGGCCGATCTCCTTCTTCAGAGCCACCCCGGAGCTCCCGGAGTCCTTGTTGGAGCCGGAGGCCCCGTCTCCGGCCGCCGCCGACGGGCTCCCCCGCTGTCTCGGACCGTCGGACATTACGCTCAGTCTGGTGCGGTTAGAATTTAGGCTGAGAATTTGAAAAGCGCGGCTGCTGGACTAGCGCAGCGGCCGGTTACACGCTGCTACAGGCAGCCAAGCTGTGATCTTCTGTGTAAAGTGCCATTAACAATCTCAACTCGATTTTAATGATCCATCCGTATAGTTCCAAAAATGTGTAAGTACACACATGAACGGCTTGTCAAATGGCTTGAACAGTAATTCACCAGCGTAAACTCAACGATGTGGTTACTTAGACTTCTAAAAAATAGCTTCCCATCTTATTGTAAAAAATAAAAAAGTAAACACGAGAAAGATGTCCTTTGGGTTCATTAGAGAACTTGTATCTTTGGTGAGATAACGTTAAACTAGCTAGCTAGCTGCGTTTTCAAAAGGCACGCATGGTGTATCATTTCCTGGTTTAACACAAGTCACTGATATTGCCATACGAACAAAGAAATCTCCAGGAGAGCGATTTTGTTCTGGGCTTACCCTGCGTACTAATACTATTAAGCACTATTATTAGAAACGGTTACGACAGCGTTGTATTAATTATTTAGGACAACAGGATGAGCTGTTTGACTCGCTTGCGCACAGACACCGGCTACCTGAGGCCAGTTAAGCAAAGATACTCAAAAGCACTGTATTGTATCTTACCTTGTTAAAAATAACAATGGTCTCATCGCGATAAGGCAAACAATAGGCCAACAAACAACTATGGCTCAACCTGATGAAGACACGATGTCTTTTCTGTGGATTAAAAATACAGCGTATTGATTCTATCAGTTTGTATATCTTTAAACTTTGTCACTAAATTATCGCAGCCGATCGAAAAGACAGACGCAAAACGTAGAGGCTAACAAACCAGTTTTGTTATCTGTACCAACAGTATTTCAGCGGAAGCAGCTAGTTGTGAGTTTTGTGTGATTATCTCCTGCGTGTTTGTTTTTCTTCGTAAAATTCGTTACCACGTTTAGCTGAATTCAAATAAAGGGATTCTCGTTTGAATCAACCGTCACTGCAGCGTTAATGAGACGAGAAAAGTCCATCTACTGCCTCTAATGTAAGCACACCGAGTGCGCTCCGGTCCTCCGCGTACGGACATCCACCCGCATCCTTTCCGCAGCAGCTTGGGGCGCTTTCACTCGGTCCAGTCAGCACTTGTGTCCGCTATGCCAGGTTGATGATTTTTAAACCACAACGTCTGCATCCGCCCTCTCCTTCCCGAACAGCGGCGAGATATAAATAAACTCGGTACCTTTTCGCTCTCTCTGCTCATACAACGCCGTCCCCGCACACAAGCGCCTCCCTGTCTGCCCACGACCCCTCCCTCCGCCAGGGGTGCTCGAGTTTGCACACGATGTGGTTTTAAAACATCCCCCACCCCTCAAAACACTTTCCAAGAAGTGACGCTTGCACACGGGTTTCCCGACTTGCTCCGTTCGTGTGTTTAGCACGTTGTCGTCCTCGTCATGGTAGAAATGCTTGCATGCAGAGATACAGCACAGAGTGAATTAAACTACATTATTGCTTCATCAGGTCAATTGTCTTGCTACGCTGTCAGTTAGCTATACTGCCAAAGCAGGGCAAGGCACCCTTCTGTAATTTAATCCACAATTGCCTCAGTAAATATCCAGCTGTATAAATGGGTAACAGGGAAAAATTGTAACCTAGGTACAGTACGGCGCTCTGAATAAGAGCGTCTGCTAAATGCCAATAATGTAATGTAGTATAATGTAAATTACTGACAACTTCATTGCTCTGGCAAATCCATTGAGGCAGCTCACTGAGGCCTGACACATCCGAGGCCTGACACAAGATGCAGATTTAATTTTCTATGTGCATGTTGGACTGCGATAAAGGAATTTTTATGAAACTATGTGTGAGTGAAGTGAGTGTGTGTGTGTGAGATTGAGTGTGTGAGAATATGTGGGCGTAAGAGAATGAGTGAGTTTGTGAGTGAATGAGAGATTGTGGTGTGTATGACTAAGTGTGTATGAGTGAGTGTTTTTGTGAGAGTGTAGTGTGTAGGAGTGAGTGTATTTGTGAGAGTGTGGTGTGTATGAGTGAGTGTTTTTGTGAGAGTGTGGTGTGTATGGGTGAGTGTTTTTGTGAGAGTGTGGTGTGTATGAGTGAGTGTTTTTGTGAGAGTGTAGTATGTATGAGTTGAATGCTGTTGAGAAACAGGGAAGAAGAGACAGGTTGAGACACTTCAGACTAAGGGAAGAGGGGGCAGGGTGTTTGTGGTGGAACTCAAGTTTAGGCAGATAAAGAGGTCAAAAGAAAGATGAGAGAGAGAGAGTGATCAGGTGTACAAAAGACAGACAGAGTGAGACAGCAGGGAGGGAGTGAGAGAGAGAGAGGGAGAGAGACAGGGAGGGAGAGAGAGAGGGAGGGAGAGAGAGGGAGAGAGAGAGAGAGGGAGAGAAAGAGAGAGAGAGATCAGGGGAGCAAAAAATGGACAGAGTGGGACAGAGCAGGGAGGGAGAGAGAGAATAGGGATGGGGGGGGGGGGGGGGGGGGGGATGTTTACACTGTTATCTGAGAAATGTGTTTACCACTCAGGCACAGGCACATTGAGACCCAGTGCCTTGCAGAATGTCTAAGCCTGGAGCTCCCAGGTCGTGTTTCTGTTTGCCTGCTTGTCTCCCTGTCCATTTACCAGCTACTCTTATATCTCAGCCGCTTTACGCAGAGATCTCTGCGACGGCTCTTCCACTTTACGCAGAGATCTCTGCGACGGCTCTTCCGCTTTACGCAGAGGTCTCTGCGACGGCTCTTCCGCTTTACGCAGAGGTCTCTGCGACGGCTCTTCCGCTTTACGCAGAGGTCTCTGCGACGGCTCTTCCGCTGTAAAAAAGACAAATTTCCCACGAAGACACAGATTCTTATCTCTTTCAGTCTGCTCTGATACATTTGCCCACACCTTCAGGATTGCTGGGCATCTTGGTCTAATTTGTGACTGAAAGCTCAGGGAGTGGGTCTGTACTGCTGCCCACTGTGCCTGACCTCATGAGCTAAATGTTACTGAACTGAGTTTACCCCGGTTCACTGCCCTGATTTACTGAGTTCACACACAAACACACACACACACACACACTCCCTGTAAAACAAACAAACACACACACAGTGCACTCTTTGTCTCTCATCTCTATTCTTGGATTTTCCTTCCCTCTAAACCCCTCCCTGAACATATTGTGTTTTTGAGTCTGGCTGAATCCAGTTCACACTGCTTTCTCTAACACCCCCCTCCACCCACCCAAGACTTCCCCTCCAGCATCCTCTAAACGTTTGATTTTTTTTGTACTTCTTTGAGGACTCCTTTAGTCAGCAAACTGACAAACAGCTTTACTCCAAACAGAGGCTGACGGACTCATTCTTCATAGCTGTACGTCCCGTGCTGGTGTTGCTGAGTGTGTGCCTGTAATATTTCTGCTGAAATAGCCTGTGTGAATGTCTGTGTGTTATTAAAATAGTGTGCATGTGTATGTGTGTCTGGTGGCACGCTGTGAGTTCAGCGTTCAGGGAAGTAAAGCATTTTGCTTTTATGATCTTTCATTCAGAAACACTGTTATGGCACTGCTGATGCACCATACAAGCAAGAAATATAAGGAGTAAAATTTTATAAAAATTCAAATAATTTCACATACATATAAACAAACCAATGCAGTCTGAGCACAAACAACCCAACCTGGCCACAAAGGAGTGAGCAGCTACCTGCAGCAGCACACCTGTCACAGAGCCCTCTGACTGGCCAGGGGAGGCTAGGTAACCAACGGCTGCTTCACATACACAAGACCACTCCAACAACAATAATCACAATGAACTGGTTTAAAATTACAGCTGATGAAATTAGATCTGTCTGCTGTTAAGGTGGTGAACTGGAAAGACAGTTAAGGATCCTTAAACTCATTTACATATCAGTTTAACATTACTAAAATATCAGACATTAGTAAAACATTAGTGGCTTTGGGTGCAGTGAGGACTCCACATCCTGTCAGTGTTTATCTGTCGCATTGTCGCTTTGGGTAAAGGTGTCTGCCAAATGACTAAATGTAAATAAATGTTATCTGTACTGTGGTTGGCAGTTTCCACATGAAGCTTAAGTCCAACTGCGTGAGCAAACACAGAAAGCTGCTGAAAAATTCAATCTTAGCTGTGAACACATTACAAATTATGCCCAACTGTATTTTTCACAGGAACAAATTTAAGCCCAAGTTGAGCTTTGGTATTGCAGTAAACAGCCAGACCTGGTGGCTCAAGTTGTTATGATGTGAAGGCAGTCAGTAACTGGTTTAGCCTTCAGACCAGCGGGACCACAGGAAATGTGTGTGGCAGGTCTCTCTGTAACCTAAAAAACAAGACAGAGCGTCACTGCAGGCAGTAAGATCACCTGTAGCTCAGAAATGAAACAGGTTTTTGGTCTGATCTAGTTATCTGCTGGCACTCCAATTCTCTCAGATCCTCTCCTGGTTTAATTTTACATACCTGCTGATGATTTTATGTTTACATGGAAGAGACCGGCCTTTGGGCTTCCTGTGTTGTACAATACTGCCACCTGCTGGTGCCATCTGAGACCTGCAAAGACGGAAGCCCAATCTATCAAAAAGTCAATGCGTGAATGTCAAATCCATCCAACAGATGGCGCTCATGTTCTGCTTTGGCTGAGCTTGTCTTCTGTTCAAACTCCATAAACAGTACTGGTGGGCTTGATATAATAACTGGCCACCATTATAAATCTGATTCCTCTGACTGCACCTCTGTGCTGTCTCTCAGCTGAGTGATGACAGTCAGCAGATGTGCTTCAGGTCTCAGTCTACCTAGCAGATTCCAAAAGATCCAAAAGAGCACAGGTACAATCTGAGCAGGTAAGTCTTCAGAAGGTGATTGTGAAAGGTGCTACGTGGCTCTGCTGTCCTGATCAGGATGGTAGGTTGTTCCAGTGTCCGTCTGTCTGCCCCTTCACTTTTGGACTCCATAATAACTGCCTGCTCATTATGAGAGCAGGCCCCCCTAGTGGTGGAATGTGATACCTGTCTTTAGAGAGGGGTGTTCATGTTATTCAGGCTTTGGTGATATCATCAGGAAGTCTATGTCATGCTTAAGTTGACCTATTGTGATCTCGCTTCAATGGTGATAACTCGCATCCGCTTCAAAACGTTAGCCTACCGAGCGGTGCCTGGCCCTGCACACCAGCCAGACCACTGCACTCAGCTTCTTCACTTTATTGCTCCTTCCTCTCATAACCTTGCATCCCGCTCACATCCACTGTTTTTCCCGTCCCCTGTGTGGTGAAATGAGCTTCTTCTTTTGGTCAGAGCAGCTGAAACACTGGCCATCTTTCACTGCAGACTGAAGGCTCCTCCTTTCAGTCTACATCTCAACCCCCCCTACCCAAGCGTGACCTTTTCCCTCTCTCTTATGTGCAGTTATACATGGGGAGGTATGTTTTAGAGCTTTGTGTAACTGGGCATGTGGGGGTTTACTTGTAGCTGTGTAGTATGTGTTAGCTTTATATGCATACTGCTTTGCACTTACATGTCACACATTTGTGATGTCAGCACCGTGTTTGGTGCTGACGCTTGTTCATGTATTCAGTGCCCTATGTAAATCACTCTGGATAAGAGCATCTGTCAAATGACAACAATGTAGTCTAGTGCAATTAGAAACTGAAAATGGTATGTAATGGCTGATAACTGATAATATTGGGTAATATGATACTTGAAGATATCACTGGTGTGATGTACATAATAATGATATAAAAGAGCTTTAATAAATTTAAGTATATGGATCTGCATCCAACGTGTGTAGGCTACTTGCAAGACGACGCTGAGCAAGGGGTAAAAACAAACTTCTGTTGCATTTGCCAGACTCACCAGCCAAATGTGAATAGAACTGTCACTGTTTATGACCACATAATGCTCAAACACATGTTTGTTTCCCTTTGGCAACTTTCAGTGTGCAAACCTAACAAAGAGAAGAGCTTTTGTCACAGATCTCTGTCAACTTTACAGGACTTTACAGAATACAACAAGCATCTTTGTCACATGCCACATTATTGTCATATGTGCATATGTATTACTCCTCAGGTGAGGTTCATCCTAAAGGCTGTCAACCTGAACTCCTCTTTTCATAGAGGCAAGTAACTAAATTCCTAATACTGTTTCTAAACAAACAAATTATGATAGGTAGTATTGATTTTAATGTGACCATTTTCTAAAGCATATTTATAGAACAATTGCTGTGGCTGTTAATATTTTGTGTAAAGATGTTCTACTAAATCAAGGTACACAAAATGACTATGGAAAAAACATCATATTTGAAAGTGGCCATAATTATGGCTATAGTGCGGGTGTTTTTAATCACAGATGGGGCAAAAGTTTTTTTTTAATATGTTAAAATTGATTGAAATGCAACACTGCCATAGCTTCAGTTTCAGCTAATTTATTTCACTAGCCTGGCCACTGAAGTCCTCACCTTTTCTGTCTGATGTAAAGAGCTTTCAGTGAACCTGAATGAAAACATCACGTCACTAATTTTACTTATAATTGGAATTTTAACATTTGGCAACAAGTTATATTTGTCTACTCTGAAAAAAATAAATGTGCCTTTGCACTATTTTAAATTCCAGTATTAGAAATATACATAATATTTAAACAAATATGCATTTTTGATAAATTTTTTTTAAACTTTCACCTTTGTTATAATGCAGCAAATGTCCCCCTTTCCACATAAGACGTTTACCATTGCAATACAATATATGTTTTTTTCCCTTTCTCTGGCATATCAAGAACAGATCCCCTGTGAATGAGGAGACTGAGAATTGCTCATATTTCACGCCATTCATTATTGCACCTTGTGGTCTGATTAAAACATCTTAACAGCTAACATGTGACATTTGTAGTGACAAGAGTATGTCTGAAACTTGAAATACATTAGTTGTGTTGACATAAAACAAGCAATTAGACATGAGATTATGGTGGATATGTGTGTGAGGATTATGTGCATATATCTCCTCTGACACTAGAGGGAGTTCCCTCGTTTGGAGTTCATGCAAAGCGATGTGGGTGCATTCTCTTCTGTGAAATCACATGACCAAGAATCTGAACTGCTGTGGAGCTAAATTTCATTTCCTTAATCTCAGGCAGACTTTTGCTTGTTCATTTCTCCCAGTTGAAACTTTTCCCAGCTGTCATCAGCCTGACCTACTCGACTGAGGTGAGTGACTATGTTACAACAGTTACAGAAAAAAAGACCTTATGTGGAGTGGTACTGATTTTAATGTAAATTAAATGCATATTAAGTTATTTATTATTGCTTGATTACTAAATATTTGTAGAACACCTGACGTAACATAGAACTGATTTCAATGAAAAAGTTTGTGCAAATTCCTTACCGTGAGATGTACATGATTTGTTAAAAGTATCATCCCATAACCATCCTATAACTGAATTCAGTGCAACTGCTTAATCACAGTAGACTGTGAAATGATGAAGTGATAAAACCGCATATTCTAGAAAGCCCATACCAGACGCATGCACTGTGTTTGACACTAACCCTTGCTCATATGTGGTTAGTGGTGTTGTGTTTGTGTAACTTTTCATGTCACTTTATTGGTCATTGCTTTCTGCCACTCTCCTCTCCTGACTTGCCGTGTAATCACTCCAGGAAACTCGCCATGTTCTCTTCTGTGAAATCACCTGACCAAGAACCAGGCCAAGAGAAAGCATTAAAACAGACAGCATGTCTTTGTCTTGCTAGCTATCTAGCTCATTTTATTTTTGAGTCAAGAAGTGCTGTGGTGTTAAAGTCTATGTTAAATGTTAAAGTCTATTTAATCCGGCTAAAAAAGATTTGTTCTCGGAGTTACTTCATTGTCAGGTTGTGTAAAAAGCTGTAAAAAAGGGTGATGTTAAGTATTATGTTTTTATTACCAAGTATTGTTTACTCTTTGTTTCATTTATTTACCATTTATATTTTTATGTAAACTTGTTAATGCTATGCTTACATATTTCATTTTTGCTTGTGTGGGTGCATGTATGTTTAGAGTTCCAGATGTGCACACAGTGATAACCATAGATTACCTCCACAGGAAGGTAGATTACTAGTGTTTCATACTGAAAGACTATATTAAGAAGCCATAGATGCTTTGAGGGAATACCCAGATTGGAGTTCATGCAGCACTAAAAAATCATGTGAAAAAGTGATCTGGGTATGTGGTCTTCTGTGAGATCACAAGACCAAGATCCTGAATCACTGAGGTTTTGAATTATATTTTCGTAATCTCAGGCAGACTTATTTGCTTCTTGGTTTATTCTCAGGTGAAACTCTTCCTAGCTGCCAGCCTGAACTACTTGCTTGATTGAGGTGAGTGACTACATTATTAATAATATATACAGAAAAAAAGACCTTAAGTGGAGTGGTACTGATTTTAATGTAAATTAAATGCATCTTAACTAACTGCTTCATTACTATCTATAAATATTTGTAGAAACATTGATGCAATTATTGAATCAACTGATTTCGCTCACCACAGAGAAAATTCTCTCCAGCCATGTAATTCTGCCTGCTTTGGGAGACTGTCTCAACTCACAGAGAGGGTAAATTTACCATCAATTTCAAACATACAGTTGTATGCAATAGGGGTTTGGGCACCCCTGGCCAAATTACATATTTTGCCGTTTTTTGAAGTGAAAAGTGGTAAACACAACCTCTCCCTGCAAACAATTAAAAAAAACGACATTTTCTGCAAATGATAATGCAGTGTTACTTTTGATTTCATGAACTTAAAAAATAGGAAAAAATAAAATGGTAATTGTGGCATGTGCAAAGTTTGTACACCCTACAAAGTCAGTACTTAGTAACACGCCCTTTGGCAAATATCACAGCTTGCAAATGCTTTTTGTAGCCAGCTAAGAGTCTTTCTATTCTTCACTTAGGAATTTTCACCCACTTTTCCTTGCAGATCGCTTCTAGTTCTGAGGTGTTCTTAGGCCATCTTATATGCACAGCATGTGTAAGATCTACCCACAGATTTTCAATGATGCTCAAGTCAGGGGACTTTGACAGGGGCCATTCCAAAAGCTTCAGCCTGCATTTCTTGAAGTAGTTCTTGGTGGATTTTGAGGTATATTTTGGATCATTGTCCTGTTGTAGAAGCCAGCCTCTTTTCAGCTTCAGTTTCTTGACTGTGTGGCATTTGCTTCCAGAATTTGCTGATATTTAGTGGAATCTATTCTTCCCTCTAACGCAATGTTTCCTGTGCCACTGGCTGCCACACAACCCCAAAGCATAATAGACCCACCCCCATGCTTAACAGTTAGCAAGGTGTTCTTTTCATCAAATGCTGCTCCTTTTTTGCTCCAAACATACCTTTGGTCATTGTGGCCAAAGAGTTCCATTTTTACTTCAACAGTCCACAGAGCTTGTTTCCAAAATGCCTCTGGCTTATCTAGATATTGTCTTGTGTACTTCAGGCATTGACTTTTGTGAGGAGGTCGCAGGTAAGGTTTCCTTCTGATGACTCTTCCATGCAGATCATGTTTGTGCAAGCAACACTGCACAGTGGAACTAACTGAGAGTTTTTTTGGTCTTCCAGATCTTGTCCCCTTCGCTCCCATTTCTTAATGACATTCTGGACAGTGGAAATTGAGAGCTGGAAGCGCTTTGATATCTTTTTATAGCCTTCCCCTGCTTTGTAGGCATCGATTAGCTTCATTTTTCAGATCGTCAGTCAGTTGCTTAGAGGAGCCCATGGTTGATCAGTGTTGGCGCAAGGTCTGAAGAGTCAGAGAATTTATTAAGCTCTGGATTGTCATCAGCTCATGACAACAGTTCCTCATGACAATTCTCAACCTGCCTTAGGAGTCCTAATGAGTCACTTAAGTCCTAATGAGTTAATTAAGTGCTGACACTTTACAACTGGAAGCGTGTGCAAACTTTTGCACATGCCACAATTACTATTTTATTTTTATTTTTTAATTTTTTTTTCTATTTTTCAAGTTCATCAAATATAAAGTAACTGTGCAGTAACATTAGCAGAAAATGTTATTTTTTAAAACAGTGTCCTGCAGAGGTTGCATTTTTCACTTCAAAAAAAAAAAAAAAAAACTGAATATGTAACAAAATAATGTAATTTTGGCCAGAGGTGCCCAAACTTCTGCATACAACTTTTTCAGTTATCATTGCTTGAATCTTACTTTCAAATCACTTCACTGCAAGCATTCTTTTGAATGTCACGGTGGTTATCAATTGTGCATACGATACAGGCATACAGTTACTTCAGTTAATGAAATGTAAAACCTGATCTCCTTTTACTCATTGTAGGTGTTTATTCCAACATGATTTGGGAGCAGATTTAATTACTAAGAAATACAAAATATTTTTCTTGCCAATGTCAGTGTCATTTAATGTAGTTGCTTTTATTAGGTAAAGAACACAAAAGGAGGACAGTGGCAGCAAAGTCAGATTCAAGATGGCTGCCAGACCCTGCCAAAGAAGGTAGCAAGTAGACTGTAGATGTTACTGCTATGGATTTAAAACATATTCAGGAGAGCTGCTGAATGGGCTTGTTAAAAGTGCAGGAAGACATATGGATTCTGTCTTTTGCTATTAGGAGAATCATTCTGTGTTCAAAATTATGAAGTGAGACATCTTGTGCTTCATAGGTTAGTCAATTTACAGGAGCCAAGCTTAACTTAGAAATTTACCTGCTGGGTAATTTCTTTCCCTCCTGCTAAAAACTTTTATAATGTAATTTTTTAAAAAATCTATCTATAGTCTAATTCAAGAGTTACAACATTACATATTTTTATAAATGTTTTCACTTCATTAACCATCATTTTCTCAAAGCATTTGTTTATTTTTAAAGATATCCAAATCTTTTGCATTTGCAGGACTCTCAACAGATTGTAAACATTTGACCTCACCAGCTGCTGACCCCTGGGGAAGTACTCTCAGCTGCGTAATTCAGCCTGCCCCGTCAGACAGCGCAACTGGCAACAAAGCCAAGGTCCAGAATTTTGAAGTGAGTTCATCAAGATGGCTGCCAAAGACAGTACCAGAAGGTAGCCTGCAGTCTGTATGTTAATGTTAGTGTTACTGTTGTATAGATTTAAAATATTGTATTCAGGAGAACTGTTGAGGGAAATGCAATGGATCAACATAATAACCAAAACAGCAGAGCAGCTCTATGCTCAGGGGTGGAGGCAGAGTCCCAGCATGCTAATGCAGAAGATAGACCGCAGGTCTCAGAAAAGGAAGAGGTACAAAGTGAGGCCTTAAAAAGCAGATACGTGAACATGAGTTGTACTCTAGAAAAGCTGGAGAAACTATGTGAGACAGGAAAAGATCAGAGTGATCCTGAGGTGAAAGAAATGGTAAAGAAGATCTTCATGGATCTCGAAGTCCCAAGTGAGTTTGCTGTTACACCCGTTCAACCACTGAACGATCTGATTGGAAATCTCCAAAAATGTGCTGAGATTTTACAAAACTTCACATGGTCGTCACCTAAAATCATAGCAGATAAGGAGGTTTTAAAGAATGCATCTGGTGGTCTCGGTTTGACAGGAGTGTTTTATACCGGGAAAACAGAGAATATGCTGAAGGCAAGAAAACAGCTGATTCAGGTCCCTGAGTCTTTCTCACTGAGTTATACTGAAGAGAGTCCCATTTCTGAGCGAGAAATGTTTTCATCCCACAAAGCTCAAGCAGATTTCCAAAATGTCCTGGAGAGGCTAGGTGTCAGTTTAAGCCATTCATTTAAAGGAGCATCTTGGAGATTCCTTTATAATACCATTACTGGTGAAGAGAACATTCAACATCCATCAGAGCACATTAGTGTGTATAATATCCAGTACAACTGCCTACAGCTTGCCTCTGGCTCCCTTAAGAAAGAAGAACTGAAACTATCTGTTGGTGCCATAATGGAGCTCAAAGAGATAGAGAAACACTTATTAAATAGGAGTAAAGAACAGAATATAACAGCTAAGGTTGATGATTTTTTTGAGCACTATGGTTCCCATGCTAATCTGGGTCCTCTTTGTTTTGGGGGAGTATTCCTATGGAAAGCCTGTGCTGAAGGGATCAATAACACTGACCTCACAGAGATGAAGAAGCTGATGTCTGACTCTCTTTCTCTTTACACATGTGAGCTCCCAGACCCATCTTTAGCTGGCTCTGACAGTCTGTTTCAAGTGAAATTGAAAAAGCTGTTTGCTGCGAAGTATGCTGACAGCTTGCTGAGTAAAGTTCAGCTCTCAGTTCGGAAAATTGGAGGTCCACCTGAGAATAATGCATACCTGCAGTGGAAGATGGCGCTTCTCACAGATAACAGCACCTGGAGCATCACAGACAGAGGAACAACTTTTGTTCCTGTATGGGACATAATTGCATCTGCTCACGACCAGAATTTCAACGATCTCCATCGATTGTGCAAAACTCTTGAGGACATTTACACAAAGATTACACAAACAAAATCAAGCCTGAGTGGTGATAATCTGAAGTCAGTAGCCAGCCCTTCAGAGAACCACACAGTAACTATAGAAAAACCAGCGACATTTCTGCAGATGCTTGAGACAGTGGGGCTCAGAGAGTACTATCCTCAAAAAATGAAGAAAGAAGATGTTCTTGTTATAGACAGACTCATGGATAATTCAAATCAGCCAAAGAAAAGAAATCAGCTGGCCTTAGACTACATCCATCAACTTATGATGTTGGACTGCAATGCAAGATACATAGGGACAAAATCAAGTGCTGCAGTTTGTGAGGAAAAATGTTCCACTGTTGAAAGCGGTGATGATTTCTTAAATACTGAGAGTGACGATACTGAAGAAGATGAAAACCAAGGCATTCATCCAATGGATATTCACATAGCAGTGTTCCTTTGTGCCGATGATTTCCTAAGGCAGTACATTTGTACAAAACTGGCCATGTGTCAGTTCGCCTTACCTCTGCTTGTTCCTGACCCCGGCACCGGAGAGGTGGAGTTCCCTCTGTGGGCTCTGAGACAGGTACGGAAATCCTGGAAATGCAGGCAGGAATCAGCTGGTACTGCAGTGCAGCGGTACGATGACCAGTTAATGAGCAGCACTCCAGCTCCAATCATCTCCTTCATCAGACTCGGATCATCTTCACAGTCCAAATCGCAAATCTTGAACAACATCATCAGCAAACAGAAGCACGATGTTTTCTTCCATCGGCACTGTAGGGGCAGCACCCCCAATCGCTCGCTCATGGATGGGGTTGTGGAGGTTTCCTGGTACCTCCCTGGAGGAAGGAGAGATGACACTTTTGACAGCTGTGTGGCTTTCATGAATCTCCATGGTGACGCCAGCAAACATCCCAGGCAGCTGGAGTTTCTACAGGATGTTAGCACAGTGAATCTGGTTCTGCTTTCAGAGAATGGCCTTGATGAAGAAGCAAAGAGAATCTCTAAAGCTCTGTTTGACTCACCTGTGCCTCTGATCTGTCTCTTTTCTGGAAAGGAGAAAGTTCTACCTGGGCCAAACAGAACAAGGGTTAGACTGGCAGTCAAGAACAAGAATGAAGCTCTTCTATCTGATGAAATTACCCATCACATCAAGCGGTGTGTTAATTATCAATTAAAAAAGAACAGAGAACCACAAAAAAACAGTCTAGAAAAATGCTTAGGCGCTGGAAAAAAACACTTTAAAGTTGATGAAGAAAAATATACATGCAAACTCGGACACTCACGCGCTCAGGTACTGATGAACCTACTAGGACAAGAACAAAATGAACCTCCCATCGCCAAGAGGACATGCTTCCCTCTGCAGGGTGACCTGTGGAAGGAGTGGTGCAGGCTGGATAAAAAGCAAAATCGTCTTGAGAGTAAAACCAGTGAAAATATGGAGCAGGAGCTGTGTGACATAAAGGCCAAAAAAGACAAAATTCGTCAAAAACAGCTGGAATCAATGTCACAATCTACTGGCTTGATGGAGCTCTTTCTTGATTGTCTTTCCGCCTTCAGCTTTTCGCAAGATACTAAACTGTACGTGCTACAGTGGCTTACAATATGTCTGCAAGAGAGAAAAAAGGTATTTAAGAAAGTTGATGTACAAACTGAAAAGGAATTCCATATCAAACTTCATGACTTTATGAGAGAAGCAGCACAAATGTATGAAGCTGGTCAGACTTCATCAATTCCAGCGAAAAGGAAGCAAATTGGTGATCCACCAGCCATTGCAGCTGAATTGTTAATTTTGGGATACCCTCTTGAACTGATGGATGGAGAAACTGCTCATGTACCTCTAGTGTGGATAAGTTCTGTCCTGGACAAACTGATCACTCTGCTTGGGGACAAGAAGGTGTTTGTCCTGTCTGTGCTGGGGCTGCAGAGTTCAGGCAAGCCCACCTTGCTGAACACCATGTTTGGGCTGCAGTTTGCAGCGAGTGCAGGAAGATGCACCAGGGGAGCTTTCATGCAGTTACTGACCGTGGATGCAGAGATGAGGGAGCAGCTGCAGTATGACCTCATCCTGGTGGTGGATACAGAAGGCCTGAGACCACCAGAGCTCAGCCCTGCAGGCACCCTGACACATGACAATGAGCTGGCCACCTTCATTGTTGGGCTCAGCAACATGGCTCTAATCAACATCATGGGTGAAAATACATGTGAAATGCAAGACATTCTGCAGATTTGTGTTCAGGCTTTCATGAGGATGAAATCTATTAAGATGAAACCAAGCTGCATCTTTGTCCATCAAAATATTGCAGACACATCTGCACATGACAAGAATAAGGAGGGAAAAAGGCGTCTTCTAGAGAACCTGGATAAAATGACTCGCACTGCTGCAAAAGAAGAGAATCGTGAATTTAGCAGCTTCTCTGACATAATACAGTTTGATGTTGACTCTCAGGTTTTCTACTTCAAAAATCTCCTGGAGGGAGACCCTCCCATGGCTCCTCCTAACCTCTCCTACAGCCAGAATGTGCAGGAGCTGAAGGAGAAGGTTCTCTCCATAGCACGTTGGCAGAAAGACTGTACACTGCTCTCTCTGTCAGAGTTTAAAATAAGACTCACTGATCTCTGGGATGCCCTGCTGAAGGAGAATTTTGTGTTCAGTTTCAGAAATACTTTGGAGATCATGGTGTACAACAAGCTTGAGGAAAACTATGCAAAGTGGTCATGGAGACTGAGAAAGCATGCCCTGGAGACTGAGAGCAGACTGCACAACCAAATAATGAGCGGTCAACTGCAGAGTGTGGATATGGCTGAACTGAAAAGGGATTTTGATGGGATTCACAAAGAACTCAAGGATGAAATAGACAGATATTTTAAAGAAGAAAAACACATAGAAATACTCATCCAGTGGAGAGCAAACATTGATAAAAGAATGGAAATGCTGAGGTCTGAACTCACTGAGGAAACAGAGAATCAGTGCAAGGAATTACTGAGCAGCAGGAGAAGCAGAGCAGAACTTGACAAAAGGAAGTCAGAATATGAGAAGGATTTACTGACAAGAAGCAAAACTCTGGCATCTAAGCTACAGGATAAGAAACTCAGTGATGATGAAATAAGGAAAGAATTCAACACACTGTGGGTTGCATGGTCCAGTGATGTGTCGTCAGAAACACTCCGAAAGCAACCAATCAATGTGAAGGCAGTGGTGGAAAATACCCTCCTGAAGCGCTTTGAGAAGAACACAGACATAATCAATGACATACTGGAGAAAAGGGAGCAGTTTGAGTTTAAACTGAATGAACATGTTAAATTGTCACATTACGAGCACATCAAGGCAATAGTTTGGTTGAATGCAAAAGAACACACTGGTAAGAAACTCACACAAAAAATACAAGATGAAGTAAACAGATGCATCATGAGAAGAGAAGAGAAAAAAATGGATTTCAGTGAAAACTTCATCTATGAACTGCTAGATAAAATAGAGCATGATATTTCTGTCTGTGAGAAAGAGGAAAAAATTCAATTCCAACTGAAATACAAAGTTGGCATTTCTGTTCACACATGCACTAAAGCAATAGAGAGGTTTGAGAAAATGCATGAAAAATTTCAGAAAGCAAACGATCCCCTCACATATTTCAACAGCCAGAGGGAAGATTACTTCCAGATTTTCAAACAGTCTTGTGAAGGTGCAAGTTCAGTTGTAATTTTTGTGCATTTACTTTGCAACCAGCTAAAAACAGCAATGCAACAGGCATCATATGATAAATCAAGTGTTCAAATTGTACATGATTTAAAATCAAACCATGAAGCCTTCAGTGGTAACAGATCAAACCTAGAGGAACACATACTGAAAGACCTTGCTGAGAAGGAGAATTTTGACCTCTATATTGAGTATATGGATCAGCCAGAAAGATACGTTCAATTTTTTATTACAAAGATTGTTGTATCATACAGTGAAGACAGTACAAATACAGCAAAAATACTTAATGACAATCTGTCTTTGTTGACAGATGAAATTGTGAGAACAGTCAACACAGTGACCGATGCTGTGATAAGAGAGAAGGGCAATGTCTCTATGTGGCTGGATGAATTCTGCTCACAGCTTGGAAATCACATGGCAATTTCGAGAGAAGATGTCAGAAACACAGAGAGAGAAGACATAACAGACCTGCTGTTTCTCAAAAACACGTTGGTCGAGTCACTTCTTAAAATGGTGGAAAATGTAAAGGAGGAAAACAAGAAGAGTCTTAACCTGGGCATGTTCAGAAAAAGGCCTGATGAGATGCTGTTCCAGCAGATGAGTGGGTGCTGGGAGCAGTGTCCTTTCTGCAAAGCCGTCTGCACCAACACCATGCCCAACCACGACACAGATCACTGCGTGGAGTTCCATCGCCCCAGAGCTTTGGCTGGTATGTACTACAGTAACACAGAAAATTTTTGTCTTGACTTTTGCACCTCTGCAGTCATTAGTGATGAAGAATTCAAGCCCCACCCTGAATCCAAATGGATCCCTTTCAAGAAATACAGAGAAGCAGGACCCCCCTATGGCTCTTGGAACATCACTCCAGATGGCAGTGAGAAATGCTACTGGAAATGGTTCATCTACACTTTCAGATCAAAGCTGGAAGAGAAATACAAGCTCAAATTTAAAGGCAAAGGCATAATACCGGGGTCATGGACCAGATTTACAAAGCAGGATGCACTGCAGGAGGTGGATGGGGGCATAAATAACAGGAAGAACATGATTGAATGAAAGTGAAACCTGGAGCATAAATGCCAGGAAGAATGAATGGGAGCAAAACCTACAGCACAGTGAAACCACCACAATTTCAAAATTTTGGCCCACAACACTGTTTCTACCCCCTATTCCCCACTGAGAAGGAAGAATCCAACCTGCACAACCCTAAACCTACCCTGCACACAGACCATCTTACAGTTCATCTCTCAAACATTGAGAAATGCTGCAAAGACTACAGAGATACGCTGGTGTCACAGCATTAATGCTAAAGAAGCCAAAACAAGCAGCTCTCTGATTTCTGACACCATGTAAGAGAGGCTTTCAGAGACTGACAATTCAGATACTAGATGGACACTTCCTACGGTGATGGAAAACCATTACTGGTGACCTCTGATAATATACCAGTGGATCTGTGAATCATATGAAGAACAGCATAGCTAGTCATGTCTTTAATGTTCAGCTGTGATTTTATCTTTAAATGTATGTATATTTTTTTGTTTTGAAATTTAATCATACTATCCTAGAGGAACTTTTCTGTTTAAGACATTCAGAAATATCTTGAGTAAATGTATGTGCACACATCTCAAGATTATGTCTCTTGTTTTACACAAAATTTGTCAATGTCTAATTCAGTTACAACAAATGTATAACATTCATAAAAATTAATTAGGTAATAACTGAATGGTTTCTGTAACTTAGAGACCAACATTACACAAAGCCTATGATGTCTTAACACATAAATTAGTCTTGCAGTATAAGTAGTTTAATGTTAATTTCATATTTAGAAGTGATTTGATAAATGTAAACATTATGACAATTAAATGTGATTTCACAAATGATTAAAGATAGTACTTTGTAACTTGTTCTTTGTTTTTAATTTTCACTCATTCTTTCCACTAAGTGTTATTCTGTCTAACCTTAACACTAACCCTACCACTTCAACACAGATACAAAAAATGAGGGATTTCACAAAGTCTCTTTATTAATTTCAGCAGACAAAATGAAAATAAAAATATCAAAAAAAGAGTAATTGGGATGATGGAAAGAGCAGATCTCTCCCAGTTACATATCCGGTTCTAGGCCATCTGTCCCAGCCAGTCTAGCCTCAAGGGACACTGAGAGTGTGTTTGTGTGTTTGTGTGTTATAAGTGAGTGAGTGTGTGTGTTTGCTAGAGTATTAGCACGTGTGTGACTTTTGTACCACTGTTTGTGTTTATGTATGTGTTTGTATACATTTGTGTGTGTCTGTGTGTGTGTGTGTGTGTGTGTGTGTGTGTGTGTATGTGTGTGTGTGTATG
>NC_050606.1:1186525-1214025 GCF_013368585.1 Megalops cyprinoides
TAAAGCTCAGAGCTACAGAACAACACTAAAGTGGCGGGAAAAGGCATTCTGTGACTGAACCAAATGAGGATTAGCCGTGTCTGTCAGGTCTAGTACTTTTATTCAGAGTTATCCAATGGCACCTGCTCAATGACCTCAGAGCGTCTGTAGCAGGGTCTGAAATCCACATCCTTTTCTCCGTTGCTGTGGTTACACCCTCCATCACTTCCCCCCACCCCCCACCCCCCCCCGCCGCCCCTCACTCACCCACTCAGGCCCCACTGCCCCTCACTCACCCAGGCAGATCCTCTTGTTGTAGTCACAGAGTGTGCGGAAGGAATGCCACCTGGGAGAACAAACCGGAACACAGAGTGAAAACCAGGCAGAGCAGAGTCAGGACGGTGGCCGGATGACCGGACGGACGGACCAAACCGGAACACAGAGTGAAAACCAGGCAGAGCAGAGTCAGGACGGTGGCCGGATGACCGGACGGACGGACCAAACCGGAACACAGAGTGAAAACCAGGCAGAGCAGAGTCAGGACGGTGGCCGGATGACCGGACGGATGGACGGACGGACCAAACCGGAACACAGAGTGAAAACCAGGCAGAGCAGAGTCAGGAAGGTGGCCGGATGACCGGACGGACGGACCAAACCGGAACACAGAGTAAAAACCAGACAGAGCAGAGTCAGGACGGTGGCCGGATGACCGGACGGATGGACGGACGGACCAAACCGGAACACAGAGTGAAAACCAGGCAGAGCAGAGTCAGGAAGGTGGCCGGATGACCGGACGGACGGACCAAACCGGAACACAGAGTGAAAACCAGGCAGAGCAGAGTCAGGAAGGTGGCCGGATGACCGGACGGACGGACGGACGGAACAAACCGGAACAGAGTGAAAACCAGACAGAGCAGAGTCAGGAAGGTGGCCGGATGACCGGACGGACGCATGCATGCACACTGGTGTATCTCAACAAACAGGCATTTGATTTGAGAATATGTTCCCTGTGTCTCCTCTGATTGGTTATGTGGTGTCATAAGCCCTGACACACCGAAAGGTTGCCAGTTTGATTCCCCACGGGGCACCGCTGCTGTACCCTTGAGTAAGGTACCTAAACCACAATTGCCTCAGTAAATATCCAGCTGTATAAATGGATAGCATTGTAAAAACCTGTAACTGATGCAGGTTGCTCTGGATAGGAGCATCCGCTAAATGCCTGTAATGTAATGTAATTCATGTTTAGGTTATGTCGTATAACACAGAAGGGGCCTGTGCTGATGTCACGCTCACCAAGCCCAGGTCTTCTCGTCAGCACCGCCATCATCCGTGTGTTTGACTGGCTCGTTTTCAATGATGTCATCACGCACACCCTCAGGGGCCAACAGCGGCACACGAATCCAGAACTGCTCAAAAAGTAATCAATGAATCACTCAGCCAATCAAGTAAAATCATACACTGCAGTGATTATGCTTGATATTTTATTGTGCAGCAGTGGTGTTGGGTATGGATGTGGTTACTGATTATAGATTGATTAGTGATGGACACATTACCAAGTAGTAGTGGTAGATGTGGTTATTGATTATTGATTGGTTATTGGTGTGTGAAGTACCATGCAGGAGTGGTGTCCGGTGTGGATGTGGTTGAGCAGTATGCGGGCCAAGTTGGCGCAGTGGGGACCCTTCAGGGAGATCATGAAGGCCGGCAGACCCAGGTACGCCGAGAAATTCAGCTCCTGCACCAGGGCCTGGAGAGAGACGGAGGCAGAGTTAAGCTGTGTCTGTGCAGAGCACACCCTTATGCTAGAGTGTAAACTATAACATGTTCTCATTACACTGTATGTAAATGATGCTGAGAGCTCACGCTGCCCTCACGGGCGAATGCAGCTCTAATCGATTCTGTCCCTTTTCCTTCGGAACACGCACGTCTTACCGACTCGGAGTTCTTGCGCTCCGTCTCCACCTCGGAATCGGTCTGTATCCATGGCGACAGCTTGCCCACAATCAGCGTGTTCCAGTCTGGGGAAGGAATCGTCTTTACTGCCCCCTCACCGAAATGAGAACACTTTCACGGTGGCCGCTAAACGCTCAGTTCCAACATTATCAGCCTGCCTTAGCGGAGTGACAGAGCAGAGCTCCGCCCACTCACCTCGCCCACACAGCAGCAGGTCCGAACGGGTGTGTGCCCCGTGACGAGCCCGCGCCGGGTCCAGATCAAACTCCCGACGGAACCGCGGGTGGAACAAGGGCATGCACAGGAAATCAAACCTGAGGGAGAGAGAGAGAGGGAGAGGAAGACATTTATATTTATTCATTTGGCAGATGCTTTTAAGCAAAGCGACTTACAAGTTAAGCAGAGTACAACCATATAGAGAGTCAAAAATATTAGATGCTGCATGATCAAGTTTCAATAGTTGGACGGACAAAGTACAAGCTAGCTGGTAGAGATATGAGTGCATGAAACCATATTTTTGAATATTTTTAAGGAAAAGAAAGTTTAAGACATAAGGAATTGCTTTAGGGGGTAGTGTTTCAGGTGAGAGCGGAAGAGCTGTGTCTTCAGATGTTTCTTGAAGACAGAGAGGGACTCGGCAGAACTGATGAAGTAGGGAAATTCATTCCACCATCAGGGGACAACAGCGAAGAAGGTTATGGATAGTGATTTTGTGCCGCAATGTGATGGGACAACCAGACGCCGTTCAGTAGCAGAGCATAGTGGTCAGGGAGGAACATATACTTGTACTATTTCAGGCAGGTTCAGGCAGGTAGGTGCAGTTTTGTTGGTTGCTCTGAACGTGAGCATCAAGGCGTTGAACTTGATGCGGGCAGCTACAGGGAGCCAGTGGAGGAAGACAAAGAGAGGTGTAAACGTGGGCTCTCTTAGCCGGGAAGAGAGGCGAGAGGGAGAGAGAGAGTAGACAGTGGGAGAATGAGGGAGAAGAGGTGGATTCTGATGAGAGTGCTGGACAGGTAAAGCATCAGGGGCCCGGCTGGCAGATCTCCATAGAGCAAACACGGTTACCTCCTTCTGCACACTTTCAGTGCCCGACTGAACCCATGAAATCAGCCGCCTTCGCCATGTCGGGAAAAACACGTTACTGACACAATGTCTTATCATCATGTTCACATTCACCCCCTTTCGGGCGGAGATAGGGTGTTTGGGGCGTGCCGAAGCTGCATTAATTACATTCTTCTAATATTGTACAGGATCCGTACAGCAGGCAAGAGACTGGTGGGCAAGCCCACCTTACGCTCCCTGCGGGGACGGCTCGCTAGCTCCATCAGCCAGACCCACGCCTGTGCGCATCTACACTTTTATATGTGACCAACATAGCTACACAATACGGCAGAATTCAACCAAAGTGAAGAGAAAGAAAGAATGCATAAAAATGCATTGAATACTTTGAGAAATGCCATCTAGCACAGACCAAGCTATCCAGCATCTCTACGCTGGCCTCTATCGACCATGTGGACCCACTGTTTCCCATCCTGCGGGCCCGCTAGTTAGCGAAGCAGCTAGCCAGCTACGTAGCTGCGAGCCTTTTTCCAGATCAGCTCAAGTAGCCTAACTAGCCAGCATGGTATTTACCTGCTAACTAGCTGCTAACACGTGAGTAAAAGTTAGCAAGCTAGCTGGGTAGCCTGCTCCCGCGAGACTCACGTGCAGGCAGCGATGCGGGTGACCCATGCTGACCCATGGCGGCCACCGCACATTTACACACGGTCAAAGCAGCGTTTGCTCACCCGAGCCTGGCGACAGCGGCGAGGGTGTCCGCCACCTCGGGCACGCAGCTCAGGTCTCTCCCGCACGACACCCGGCTCCCGGTGCTCGCCGACGCCATCATTAAACCTCCGTGCGCGAGAGTAGGGGGATGACGTCAGAGCCGCCGCAACGAATCAGGGGACATTTTGGCTCCGAATGCGCGCTGTCTCCCGGTCAAACGCAGTAAAGCCAGAACCAAAATGGCGCCCCCCGAAGCCACAATTTCGTACCCATACAGCTCTCGCGAGTCTTGCGTCCATACCTCCAGCCAATCGTTTGCGGTCTGCTTGTGGGGGTAGGGGACGGGGGTGGGGGATGGTTCGGGGAACTGAAAAATATCTTAATTATTTTCTTTCGAGGTTAGCTGATACTCCTCTATAGTCTCCACTCCACACCCTAGCATAGACAGTGGGGGTAATGCACTTTTGAAGTTTATAGATCATAATTAATTATTTAAGAAGAAAAGCGTTTTCTCTTGGGGCCATCAGGTGCCAGTTTGCCTGACTAGCGCCAGTCCGTTCACCAGGACAATACCTCACCATGAAGTCATTGCCTCGCCAGGTGGCGTACGTTGACAGATGTGTACACCTTAAGTCAGAAAAAAGCGTGAAAGCTAAAATCTGACCGTACCGCTGGCGTTCAGGTGGACAAAAATGTCTGCCACCAGAATCTCACATCTGCTTACTTAGCATGCTAATAAAAATATTATAATTAGAGACACACAGTTCAAAACTCCATGTGAACTAAAAAAAATATGTTTTAGTGTATTAGAGTAAATTAAATTGTCCCACTAAATAATCCCACTAAAGGATGTTTCACTTTTTAATGCAGATGTCAAAGTTATGGGTTCTGGGACTCAAAATGAACCATTGAATTCCACTCAAAGAAAGGCCAATTCACTGTCAGCCCCTTCCATTTACACACACACACACATATACACACATGCACACACGCACATGCACATGCCCCCACACACATACACACCGGGTGAATTATGGATTACTGATGTTAGTGAATCCCAGAAAAGATTGAATTTTTTTTGCAATCACCACTTTATGCCCCTCCCCCTCAGTTGCTGGCATCCTAGAACCAATCACTGAACAGTTCCAGCTTCACCCAAGCGTCCGAGTACCAGTCGCTGCACAGTTGCTGCTTTAATCAACGGTCCTAGAACCATGTACTGGGTAAACGCTGCTGAGCCACAGTATGTCACTCTCAGCTCTACATGCAGCATTCACCTCACTCTGCTTCATCACTCTGGTCTCTGTCTGCGTTTCTTTCTTCTCTCTGTCCCTCTTTTCCTCTCCGTCCTCGTGGCTCTGATTCACCTCATGCTCAGGAGGACTATTGGAGGTGTCCCTCGTTCCGCAGGTAGGTCACGTCCTCAATCTTCTCCAGCAGCTCCCTGACCTGTGTGCCATCCCCCACATCCTGACTGCTGAGAACGTGGTACCTGTTCCCACACCTTTCCAGCAGCGTGCGCAAGGCCTCCCCCCGTCTCTCGATGTTCTCCTTGATGTCCGTGCCTTCCAGGAAGTCTCCCCTGGTGAACAGCACAATGGTGTGCCTCCACACCCCCTGACTGAGCAGCTCCAGGTGCTTGATGGCAGCTGCTATCTCCATTTCAGGTACGGGGGAGTGCCACACAGGGATGACCAGGAGGACGGCGTGGGGCCCTGGGGGGCACAGGGACAGGCAGGACCTGATCTGGCAGCTCAGATTCTCTGGGGTGTCGGTGTGTTCGTACCAGCCGGGCGTGTCCACCACGGTGACCTGCCTCCCGGCCACACGCCCGTGTCCCACAGCGCACTGCTCGGTGTTTCTGCCGAACTCGTCCCGCCCCAGGATGGTGTTCCCCGCGGTGCTCTTACCCGCCCACCTCTTCCCCAGGAGCACGACCCTGAGACCACGCGTCCGAGCTGCGGGGGGGGGTAAATACACACACACAACAGGAGGCAAATAAAGACATCCAAGCAGTCAATTCGGCACCACACTTCTCCAAAACACAATTCTGACTGTCTTCTCACTGGTTTACAAAACAAATCTGAGTACTCACCTATTTCCTCATGAAGTTTGCCTGCAGGACAATGGAAAAAAAAAAAAAAAAACATCTGATCTGATCACACTGGCTCACAGATAGGTACACACAACAGGAAGTGGCAAGTGACAACATTCAAACATTCAACATTGTGCCATTTTTTCTAAAACACAACTCATACTTTTTACTGGTTATATCTTAATTAGAATATTGTCTGTTAACTAGTATTTCAGCTGTGGAAGAATGATTGTTAAAAATGTCCACGGACATGTCTCGAGACTTATTTTTATTAAGGATGGTAAGGACTCACCCTCTCTTTTGTAGAAGTAGGTGATAATGACAGGTATTGCAACACCAGACACAGCCAGAAGCAAAGAGAAGGAAATTGTCCATGGAGAGATATGAGGAAAAAAGGCACCTGAAAAACACAGTAATAAGAGCCAGCGAGCATGCAGCTGATGGCTGTTCACCTATAAGCAAGCAAGGCAAGGCTGCCCTGTTCGAGAAGGAAATATATTGTAATATACTGAAAACTATGTTGTTCAGCCCGAGAATATGTTGCAAAAACACTAAAATGTATTAATGCAAATCAAAAATGTACTGCAATATACCAAAATGGAAATAATTTACATTTAAATGTGCTCTCACTATATTTTTTGTGTGGGGCTATGTAGGCCTTTGACAGGTGTGGTCTGGGTACCTTACTGTACTGTATACATTACGTGTTTTTCATTGTGGGAGAGCTGTGTGGCCTGCAGCTCATGCATCAACAGCTGTCTCTCCTCCCTGGAGCTGAAACGGTTGCCTGTTTAACAGGCTGCATCACTTTCACTGAGCGTTGCCTTTGAGCATTTCTCTCAAGCGGCCTTCCGGTCATACACACCTACCGCGGCACGGGGAGACACAACCACTTCAACAACAATTCCAGGAAGTCCTGGAGTGTTTAGGAAGAAAAGGCAGACTGTGCAGCGACCGAGGGTGGGTGAGTGCTCAAAACCCAGCACCCATAATGCATCACTCAGCTTTCCGCCATCTTCCCCCGCCTTGAGCAATTCCGCTCAGATGGGAAGCACTGCTTGAAATTATGAGGTTTATAATGCACATATATAAATATATACATATATACATATAATGTGGCACAGCTGGTGACAGACATCACCACAGGTCAATTCAGTTTCATTCAGGGTTTCATTCCCAGTCTTGCTAAAACAACTTAATCATGGACAATACTGTTAAAATATATTAATGCGCGTTTACATGGAGTAAATTGAAGTTCGCTAATAAAATATATTGTGTTTATAATCTAGGGTCTGCTATGATCAAATTGATATTATCACTGTTGACCTGTTGCGTGATCAGTCATGTGACCTTGTTTTTAAAGGTGAGAATTTCGATGAGTTTTATTCACCTGGAATGTGTACCCGTGCCTCCTTCACCTGGAGGAACTGCTTCTGGGTCACTCGGCAGGTGAAGCTGTTGGCACCTCCCTCGTGTACAATGATGCGTTTCGTCAGGACAAAGAGCCCCTGGGGGTCTCTGTGCGTCTCTGTTCGACCGGCGGGGAGACTCCGCCCCTCACTGTCCCTCCAGTCCACCTCCGGCTGGGGGTGCCAGCCTTCAGATTCACACTGCAGACCGATCCCCCCTTCTGCGTACCCCTCTATGGAGATCACAGGCTCTGTTCCTATTGCTGTACACACACATCAGTATTGAAGAAGTGTCTGGCATCTTTCAACACTTTAGTACGATATTTGGCCTTGAAATGGCCAGTCAATATTTGTCTATAAGTTTGACTCCAATAAATGTGTTACTTTTTGAATTAATCACCATGCATTCATTCATTTTGGTGATCACTGAAGCCACATAACTGTATTCAGGAAGAAAAAAAACACCGAGCCAGGTTAGGGACCAATATGGATGGAATTCAGTTTTGAGTAATGCTAACATCCCTCACTGAGGTGCTGTGGTGTAATCATGCAATGTAGTGTCAGTACCTCCGTATTGCCACTAGATGGCAGAAATACAGTAATGAAGACATTTGTCAGAGCAGCTGCAGCTCCTGAACAGTGCCTGTTCTACCTGCTCTAGTTTAAAGGACCGCTTGTAATGTATGAGAAACCCTGAAATGGTACATAAGTGACACAGTCTCAGTAAAACAGCGCATTATCAAGCTTAAGACTTCAAGGGAGGAAGCTTTGCATCCCATTGACACAAATACAAATTCTAATTCATTCACTGATATTTGATGTCAGAGAGATTTCTTACCTTTAACGGTGACGCGAATCACCCTGTCATCATAATTGTCTGTCTCCTTTGATTTAACAAAGCATTTGTAGCTGCCATCATCAGAGGCCTTCACCTCCAGGAGTCTTAAGGAGGTGTTTCCCTTCCTCAGTTCCCCGGGAAACAGGGCTGTCCTTCCTCTGTAGGATGGGATCTGATTGGTGTAATCATCCCTCCTGTTAACATAGAGATGTACGGGTGCCAGGAAGTCCCCCCTGAACCACCTGACCTCCAGGTCCTCAGCGCTGATGTTGGGCTGGAGGTAACAGGGCAGAACTGCATCCTCACCAGCTGCAGCAACAACAGGATCAGCTGGACCAACAACCTGGAACCTCTCTGGAGAGAACAACAGCACAGACTGAGACTGCAGCTGGAACAACAGCACAGACTGAGACTGCAGCTGGACCAACAGCACAGACTGAGAGCAGCTGGAACAACATCACAGACTGAGACTGCAGCTGGACCAACAGCACAGACTGAGAGCAGCTGGAACAACAGCACAGACTGAGACTGCAGCTGGAACAACAGCACAGACTGAGACTGCAGCTGGAACAACAGCACAGACTGAGACTGCAGCTGGAACAACAGCACAGACTGAGAGCAGATGGAACAACATCACAGACTGAGACTGCAGATAGAAACTGAACAACAGCTCTCATTAAATGATGAACAGGAAACTTTGTTAAATCTGGTTTAAAAGTTTACAAATCAGTACTATATACCAAAACCTAACTAACAGATGACCTCATAACTTTTTATGAGGTATTCCAAATAGCATTGAGAATTGTTCAGTGACAACATATCGTGTTTACGTTTTACAGACAGACAGACACACACACACAGGCATGCACACATGTACACACGCATGCATATATTCAAACGTGTACACACAGAATAATGCACATGCTGTACCTGGTTTGGACTCAGAGGTGTGGTGCAGAAACAGGAGAACCAAACACAGACACTCTGACCGACTGCGCTTCATCTCGGGAGACACAAGCAAGCCTTCTGTCCAAAAGCGGCCGCCCTGAGACATAAAAGCACAAAGCCGCTATCCTGCCCCTCACAGATGGACAGTATCAGTCTCCCCTGACACGACTGTCCTGCGGTCACGCCCCGCCCAAATTCACACGCACTGAGAAATTAAAACATAAAAAACTGCGCATTCTTTCCTGTGTCAGAAGGTTAAAGGCCAGACAGCCTGAGAAATACAGCAGAAAACAGTCCTTAAGCAGAAATAAAATTTGAAAAAATGTCTTACAAGCTGAGCCAGAGAAAGGCTGCAAACTGCTGCTGCGTGTTAGCGTGTTTATGTGAGTGTGTGTGTTTGCGCCTGATAAGTGACCACTGCTGATGGCTGACTCTTCACTGCATGGCATGCTGGCATATCACCGGCATAACAGCCACAGCGCCAGGCACCGTGCCAAACTGACCTCTGAACCAAACGCCGCCCGCCCAGCTAACAGCAGACTGCCGTCAGCTACCAAACCGTCTAACCAAAGCATTTACCACAGACACAAGGCGGGGTACATTTGCAGGTAACATTTGCATTTTATTTTGCAGGGATAATTAATTTTGCCTGTGACTTGTGCAAGCGGTTTGAAACTGTTTCTAAATTTATGTTTGGTGTTGGAATATTGAAACACATGCAACAGATATGCATTCAAATCACTCCAGACAATTCACTTTGAAGTCACAGTAAATTAAGAAATGATTCTTTTGTGCTCTGGACAAGAGTGTCTGCTAAATGAATGTAATGTAATATCATGTAATGTAATAATAACTGGGGTAGAAAATAAGTAATTATGCAAATTGCAGATTCTTAAAGCCCTGGAAACTGAGAACAGCATCACCACTGATCTGTTAGGAGGATCAAATATACTGGTCCTGCTACTAATAATAATGCATTTTTTATTCAAGCACCATACCCACTCTTAAGGCATTGTACAATACAACACTACATAATGACAATGACACATATAATGATAAAAATGCATGATGAAATGAGACAATAATGAATACGAAGACACAATAACAGCAGGTAAGGCAAGGAATTACCTAATATGTGAAAAGATATGTCACAGTACAAAATTATGTTACACCTAATTGCATATGAAAAACATCATAAATTAAGTAGTGCATTTACAGGAATTCAGTTATATCAAAGTGTACAGTTTCAAGAGTACAGGTTTACAGGGTCATTCAATTTTAACAGCCATTTCGAAAATACAGGATTTTTACAGAGAGGTTCAGAGGAGGGCAGTCAGTCATCTGCCCTAAGGCTGGCAGATAGTGGATCAAGAGGACAAGGCCCCATCTCCCACTGTGTGCAGATCAGTAGCAGACAGAGTGAGTCTCCCTGAGGGCCGACCGGGGTGTAGGAATGAAGGAGCTGATGAATGCAATCAGGGCCTCTGAACAGCAGCATCCTGACATCACTTCTGGACTTCATGGGAAACCAGTGAAGTTTCAGAGCAACAGGGGTAATGCAATCCTTGTTACGGGTGTATGCAGTGGTGAGGAACACAGGCCTCTCACCAGGAGGATGCAGGTTCAAAACCTGTATTTTATCCTAGGAATCCAGCACAGAGTCTTGTTTGGTAACAGTCAAACAAGGAACTAATTGCTGTGAAATGCAAAAAGACACAAAAGAACAAAAAAAAAGCTTCTGCTCTGGACTTGAGCAGCACGGGTTTCCATGTGCTTCTCTATGACAGGGTAGCAAAGCTGCTTTCCAGTATGAACTCAGACCCTCAATCAAGGTTTCTAAAGCAAGGTGCAGTCTTGGTCAGTTTCAGTATCTTAATTGGGTATGGATTTCTGGTCAGACCGTAATTCTTCTTGCTTCTACATTTTTATATGGGAAGCAGAAAGGATTTAGTGTGTTGATGTCTTAATTGGGTTTGTGATTAAGTGAATACTTCTTCCTATTCCCTGCTTCTTGTTTCTTGAATTTTTTCGCTCCTGGTCCTCTCCTCCTGCAGCTGCTATGCCTGCATTATTGCTGCTCTTCTGTCTCTTTGCCCATCAAAAATATTATATTATAATAATCGATAATAAAATGCATTTTCCAGTGCAGGAAGAGTTTTCCCCTTGACTCCTCGTCGGTCACAGCTTCCATCCTGAGGACACAGTATAAGAGCATCTTAAGAGACCACATCACCACTTCACAGTATTACATGATACTGTAACGAGGTTACTCTAAAGTGATTACTCTGTTACAGTGCTACACTGTTACAGAGCAAAATGTCTTTGTTCACAGCAGGGTGCTACAAAAATGCAGACTGAGATACAGTAAAGCAGACACAATGACAGAGGATAAGGTGGACAGATGGGTAATGAATGGATGGTACTTGAAAGCTAGCCCTGTCTTACCCAGGTCCTTGAGGAGATGCTGTTCTTGCTTTAGCAGCAAATTGAAGAATGCAACTTTTGCATTGACAGAATTTAGACCTTCATAGAGTTCTCTCATTTTCTCCTGGCGGGTCCCAGCACTGTGGATTTTGTTGTGGATCATCTTTGTGGATCATCTTCTTACCCAGCAGAGCATCTGCTATGGTTTGTACTGCACACACACTTTGAATGAGCTCTGCTCTGTTTTCCTCCACAAACTGAACTGCCTCCTCATGGGAGCTGACTGTAAGGCAATAGTGTAAATTACTGCACTTTACTAATTAAGACCACATGCAGCAGGTACCGTCCTGCTAAAAAACATTCCCATATAATCTATTGCAAAAGGCTTCAATGCCACACTTCTTAAAAATGAGATGAGTAATGTCAAAAAAAAACATTTTTGGTTGGTTTCACTTCAGTGTTCGCTGTTGTGTCTTGGAGTGTTACAGAAAATACAGTAAAAATGTTAATATCTGCTAAGAATATTCTCTATACAAAGTGTCACTGCTTAATCCAGTTAGACTTACCCACCCTTTTTTCTGCACCATGCTTTTCCTGAAATGACTGAGCATGGCTGATTTGTGTTTTTTGTCTTCTCTGTTTGATATTACCGCTGTCCTTACCCAAAAGCATTACTGTTATTAATAGTAATAGTAGTAAGTATATTTAAAAAACACACAAGATGAAAATGGATAAAAAGACAATACCTTGTTTGGAAGCAGGGAAAGAGATGTGGTACACCTGAATATTGAAGGAGAGAAGGCTGAAGTCATGCCTACATACAAACCCCTCTCCTAAGTTTTTCATTTTGATATTTTTTACATTCCACAATTTTATATATCTCAGTAGCTAGATTTAGAAACTTACCGTTTTTTCCTGCTGCCGACTTGCATTTTCCCTTGGAGAAGCAGAGTCTGTGAGAAAAAGAGAAACGCTGGTGTAAAACGCTGTAGTATTTATTTGAGATCTGAGAGCTCTTCCACAAAATGGCCGCCCTGCATCACCCAGGTTGTGGTGAGTCTCTCCCTCCCTTTAATGTAAATTGCACTGAGTCTCACAGAAGGGAAGAACATCTCTATAAATAAATACAGCCCTCTATGAATTTTTATATAACTCTGAACTTCTCCAAATCTGAGTCATTGAAAAAAGGTGATATTCTTAATTAGATTATGCAGGATTTAATCTCATCTCATTGCTGGTGCAGTCTTAAATAAGACACCTGACCTGAAATCTTTTAGTAAATATTCAGCTGTATAAACAGGTAATGCCTCAAACACAAGCAATGGGAGTCCCTCTGAAAAAGAAAGATAAATAATACAGATTGGGAACTAAACCCAGTGATCCTGTTTACACATCTATGGCTACAGAGTGTTAGTGTCTCTGGTACTGCTAACCAGTTCTTTAAGCAACAGCAACTGCTGTGTGTATTGGGTTGATATGATCATATGTGATGGCATCAATCAAACTCACCACGATTAAGGTTGGGGATTTCAGGACTCTGGTGTGCTGTTGACTTGTCTTCACGTTTTTGCATCAGCCACTGTAGTTGCTGTTTTAGCAGAAGATTTTCTTCATCTTTTGCTCTTAGGCTTACCTCCAGCTCTAATATTCTTTTGTCTTTATCCTGTTCATTTTCCTTTCCCACAATGCAATTGTGCAGACCATCAAACTTTGTTGCAATGTCCACCGTTATATTTACTAACTCTGTGACCTTTGTGTTGTCCCATTTTTTACGGCTGAAAAGAACAGTCTTCCTACATTTCTCCTTAAGCCCTTTGAAAGCTTGGCAGTCATAGAGCTGATTCATCTTGGACTCTCCGTTCTCCAACTGTTCTTGTGTGATCAAGAGCAGTACGGTGTGGCTCCACACTGACCTGCCCACCAGCTCCATGTGGTCCTCCATTGCCCTTCTGTGTATGAAGGTGAACTCTGAGTCAATAGATATGACCAAAACAAATGCAAGGAGTCCATCGGCGCAGCGAAACACACATGTCTGGAGCTCAGATTGATCAGAAGCCGATGTAGTGTGGAGCAAATCAGTCCAGCCCGGTGTGTGCACCACCGTGACCAGCCTGTCACCCACTCTGCCTCGTTTCGTCACACACCCTTTAGTTCTGAATCTCCAAATTCGAAACGCTTTTTTCCCCAGAATGGCGTTTCCCACTGCACTCTTTCCAACTTTATTTCTTCCCAGCAACACCAGGCTTAATGAATATTCCTCACCTAACACTGAGGAGAAATAAAAAGAAAGGGAAAGGAAGGTGAGACAGCGGGAGGTAAGAGCAAAGCTACTGGGGTCTGGTTGTATTTGGTAAAAACATTAATAAGGCCTCAGGAAGTCTTCTAAATGTGCTCGAGGAGGTTTCAAAAAATAAATCAACTCACCCTGATTCTGCTCTGTTAATGGAACTGTGTCACCACCTGTTAGGAGACAATAAATAGCATGTCAGGTTTAGTCTACGTGTGTATAAGGTTTCATCTGTTCATTTAGCTGTTACATGTTAAAATGCAATAATCTTTACCCTCAGACACTAGGTCGTCAGCGAAGACAAAAATAAGATACTTTTTGCAAAAACAACTTGGTTTGTACGGGGTCAAATGCACGAGTAGCTGATTAAAGAGTAGATAACATAAAGGGAAAATAAAAAAAAAAACATCTCACCGGGGCTGCTGCTTGAGGAACAGCTGCCCATTGCGATCTCACTTCTGTTTCTGATTGCACAGATCAGTGATTAACAGAAGGCTGAGTGACCAATAATCCATCTGGACCACAAACAGAGACAGAAACACCTCAGACAAGATGATGTAAAATGGCGACAACAGAAGTTTGCAGTTAGAGAAAAAGTGTGCTTTCAAGACTCTTCTTGTGGTTTGTAGTTTGCTTGTGTTCACGGGAAGTCTAAGAGCAGCTCAGAGCTATGTAAAATCAACATTGAATACCATCTTATAGTTAAGACTGTACATGATGCCCATATTCTAAATTCAATGAACTAGTTTCCCTATTCACGCATACAAATGATTTTGTGCATACAGTGTGATCAATCTGTCTAACATTCATCACTTGAATTCATCCCTTTGTTCTTGGTTGGAATTTGGTCTACAACTGCTCCAGACTATGTGTACCATGTGCTGAAGTACACATTTTTTACCATGTGGATGCACAAATGTCAGATTTTAAATGTGAATAAGCTGACTTTTCACAGCTGAATTACATATGCAGTTCATTTTCCAATAAACAATTAAATGTACTAGATAACTAACCTAAGCCTATAAAAGTCTGGCCTGTTGTTATTGCCTGCATTGTTTCCTGGTATGATTATTGCATTCACTCTGCATGACTCTCCCTCTACAGTACCACCTCTGATTTCTCTTCCAGCTACCAAAGAAGAGAGAAGGTGATGGAGGGGTGTGGGCACACAGTATTTGTGGAGGGTAAAGGCTTAGGAGACAGAATACACTCTACGTACACTCTACTCACGTACGTCAGGATATGAAAGAAGTCAGGAGAATGCTCTGTGTTATAGGTGTCTCGAAACTGAACACAGGTAAAGCACAACTGCAAATAGCTTCTCTATGCCTTTGGAGTTTTCCCCCAGTGGTACATTTTTATGTAAAATGGAAACCAAAAATGTCTTTCCAAAAACAAAATGTTAAAAAATATTTTTTGGCTATTTTGAAGAATCTAAACTATAAGAGTTTTGATTTGTTCAACAGCCTTCTTCAGAATTTGACTAGAAAGTCTTTCCTCTGTGGATGCAGGTGAAGCCGACCCCCACACATCTGACAGCTGGATCGAAATGTGTATGTGTGTGTGAGTGAGTGTGTCTTCTTGGGCCTTTCAACTGTCCTTGAATCTGAGCAACAGAACCGAGTGAAAGTGTTGGTTTCAAGTGCAGCAACAGCCACCGCTACATCAGGGAAATTGGCGAATTCCACGCCTTGCATAAATGATTAACAACTGAGCTGTAAATGCTCATTAGTTGAATTATTATTGGTTTTAAATACTAACAGACCATTGTACCAGATTGCCTCAAAATGACCTTTGCTTTGCTGATCTTTGCTTTCATATTGCACACTGTCACAGTAGCCAGCACTCTCTAAGGTGTGGGTAGCATCCACCCTCACGACCTTTCTCCATGTATAAAGCTTACAGATATAAGAAACAGCCACATGTCCTAATTTAAAAATGTAATGCAATGCTCATCTGAGTGAAATATGCAAAAAAGACGAATCTGAGTTCAGCGAATCTTGTATCTCAGGCTGCTTATGTGGGGGGACATCACAGCATGCTGCTTCACAGGTGAGCAGTATAGGAGAAGTAACCATGTTCAGAACTTGGTCTCTAAGGGACTAAATTCCAAGATGGCCATCAAATAAGAACTACAGTCCAGACAGCCCATGCACTCTGGATCGAAATGAAGTGGTAACTTATAGCTAACAACTTATCTGATCTAGTACATTATATTTATTTTATATATTACACAACTGTTGCTCTCTCAGAAGCAGGAGATTGTTTACTCACTTTCAGAAAGGAGATGGCTCAAGCTATCTCCTGCTTCTGAGGCAGCAATAGTTGTGTAATATATAAAATAAATATAATAAATTAGCAATGATGTTGTGTTACTTGTGCAGCCATCTCCTTGGAATTCCTATCTTTATTTGGTGAGGTTTCACTCCTCCATTAACAAAGTTTAGAGATCTCAGCCAAGAAGGCATCTTCTATCTTTTACTGTGCAACCTGGATTCTTAGTATTCTCATCTTTGTCTCCTGTAAGACTTCATTTATGTGACCATTTTACAATAAAATTTGCCTCATGTTTCAAAAGGTACATGCTTCTTGCGATTGCTTGTGAAAGTAAACATGATTGATAGATGAAGACAGCATCCAGTCACAGAGTGTTTCATGAACAGTAACTGAGGCCAGAAACCAGGAGAGTGATAGCAATGCCCTTTTGCTTACTGTAAACCTCTGTGCAGATGTGTGAGAATTACCTGATCATTGAACGCAATTCCAGGTCATGAATTTACTGCACCAAGATGCAATATATGGTTTATTCATTCAAGTTTGAATATTTTCTTCCACATGGATATACATCCAGAAAATAAGTTGGGCCTCATGTTACCTCACATCTTAAGCCATTCAAATGTCAAGCAGAGTATTTGAATGATTTCAGTTATTCAATGTTGGAAAATGTATCAGTTACTGACACTTTCATGCACATAATTTTAAGCATATGATGTAAAATGGAATTACACAGTTTGAAATCTGTGAATGTAACAGGAAGAGCAAAAAGAGACAGAAATAAAAAACAGGAAGAGAACAGCATCTTACCTGAAGCACCCTGGCCCATTGAGGTTTCACTGCTGTTTCTGGTAACAGTAATCCATAATTAACAGTGAGTAATAAGCAGCACAGTTGGCCCAGAGAGGAATCCTCAGGCACAGATCTCAGATCCTCTTCTGAAAGCTCTCCCAGAGACTCCACACCATGTCTAAAATGTACCCAGGATGAACTTGCACCTGATCTAAAATGGCGTCTGTGAAGAAATTGTAACTGGAAGTGAAAATGTCGGCTGAACAGATGTTGTGTGGTTTCAGCCGAGCAGCATTATGCACAGGAAATACGTGCAAAATGTTTGCACTCCTCAGAAAAACTTGAGTCTTATTTGCGATTAAGGAATTTCCGGTAAATTAAATTAAGGAATGTTCAGGTAAAGTAGACAACTAAAGACATGAATAATCAAACTATCACACCCCAAAAGAGCATTTTAAATGTAAAAAGCATGTAAAAGTTGCCAATGACCAAAATCAATTTCAACTGAATGGGTTGGCACTCTATCACGCGGTATAAATGTGCAGTGCAGTTTACACTTGTAGTTTTATACTCTGGATACTCAGACATTTTCCACAAATATGTTGTATTTATTTAACTTTTTATTTTCTTTTTCAAATGTTTATAAAGGAATAAACAAGACTTTGGATATATGGGTCTTGTTTTCTTTTTTCGTATGCATTAAGATCTGCAAGCAGCAGCTCTTAACAACTCTCAACAACTCTCAACTCATTATGATTTTCACCAATGAACTGAGGGCAATTAAGGTCTTGAGGGGACACAAATATTCCCCAGGAGATCTTTTTTTTGTGGATGAATGTCTATGAAACATTTTAATGACCTGCTCTATGATGAGAACAGATGACAACATATTTTGAACTGCGTTTTTGGTGTCCTATCACACTACGTTGAGAATGACTATTTGTTTGTTATCCCATCTGATTAGCACTGGTGGATACCACATACTAAACCATACATATATGAATACATGACACATTAGAACATTCAACATGCAATGTAGAACAATATGCAAAATTCAACAACTTTCATTTACTTCTGAGGGTTTTGTTTCATTTCATTATTATCAGTAATATTTAAACTGGTAATAATCAAATGTGCATGATCCCCACAGCTATTTCCTTACCTCCCATGCTACCCACTGGAGCTAAAGTCATCCTTCAGCTCCCCCCCCCCCCCCCCCCCCCCTCTCTCTCCCTCTCTCTCTGTCTCTCTCTCTGCATCTGCACCAGTTCTTGCTTTCTTTCATCCCTGCTCTTTTTACAGCTACATGTCACCTGCATGGTTATGTCTTTATATTTACTCTCCATCAGCAGCTCTTATAAATTGATGTCATTTGTAGGCGTGCAGTTTCACATGACTCTATTTAAATCGAAATGGTTGACATCAAATCTCAAAAGGACTGAGTTAATTAAACGCCTTCTATCAATGAGACACCTTGAACTTGTGTTTTACTCGCGCGTTAATATTCCCTCTGAACGGTTCGCGGACGCGCGCAGCGTGCTTTTATTTTGACATTTTCCCTGAGGTCGGTAACGGAAGTAGAACCTTCTCCCGGGTGCATTTACGCGCGTCCGTGAAATGGCTCGCTAACAAGTGCAGAGATCAACGAAACTTCTCAAAGGTACTGAAGACAAGGAATCAAAGTGGAATTATTATAATTATGGATACGCCTTGACTGTTCAGTAGCAGCAGTCCGTTAAATGTGGTTAGTAAGAACGGCATCTGAGGTTGAAACAACCGTAACTCTTACTGGCTGACTAGTTAAGATCAATCTGATTTGGAGTGCTGTTTGTGTGAAGCGATGGTGGCGGCGTCTCTCCGGGGGGGATCCGGCTCTTGTCCTGTGTGTGGCGACACCGTAACTGACCCGGTACATATACGATGTGGCCACAGGTTTTGTAAAGCATGTCTGTACCAGCACTGGGAACTGTCAGCCTCTATGGAGTGTCCCATACCGTTATGCAGGAGAAAGATCTCTTGCTACGTACTCCTGCGTGGAGTGGAAGTGCGCTCCTGCAACCTGACCGTTTCGGGAAAGAAACACGGACACGGCGAAGTCTGTCCTGTCCGCAGAGCCGCGGAAGACTGCAGGGTTTGTATTATAACTGTGCCAATTTATGTTGCTGGCGTAACGTAGATAACTGCTGTCTAACTACAAAGCAAAGTGTGCAGCTTATTTTGGGTCAATAATGTTAGATCGCTAGCAAGCTATTACACATCATAGAAGCAACCACTATTTGAGGGTAGCTGTAAATAGCCAGATTCCTGGTTAGCTAATCTACAAGTGTCAGTAATATGCAAGACTGATTCACAGGAAACCAAGCATATATGGCTGTAGATCTCTAAATGTGGGTTTGAATTTGGTGATTAGCGATGTAAAGTGCAGATACATTTGAATTCATGTTAATTTAATTTACTGATGCAGAGGGTAGATGCACGTCTGGAACTCAGGTCGTGTAAGTAAGCAGTGCGTAGCAGGAGTGAATTAACACACTGGTGAATCCTTGCCTTGTAGAGTGAAGTGCAGCAGACTGAGAGGCGGATTGAGATGTTGTCAGAGGGACCGTTCCCTCCGGGGAAAGAGCCGGTCAGGAGGCGGAGGAGGGGGGACTGGCAGCGGAGTGAAGTGAAGGTGGAGGTGAAAGTCGAGCAGGTGGAGGAGGAGATATTCCCCTCTTCATTCACCTGGAAGGAGATAAAGCAGGAGGTGAAGTGTGAGGCCAGCTCTCCGGTGCGGGTAAGAGCTGCTCACTCTGACAGAGCCGCTGAAAGCAGAGCGCTGATTCATCATGGTTGTGCTTACAGACCCTCCATACCCACCTCTCTGCAGTCATGGCGTGAATTTGTGGGGATCTGTAGTCAGTTCAAAAATGGTGTTTGGCTCCACATTAAATATTAATTTTCCTCCAATACAATTTTGTCATTTGTTGTCCTTCTGTGACTTTAGATTTCTGTCTCCGGTGTTAATTTTGGTTTGATGACAGTTATGTGAATTCTTGAGAATCTTCAACGTAACTGTATGACTATATTTACTGACAATTTATTCTTCTATATTTCAGAATGGCAAGAGCATAAAGAGAAGGTATGAAAATTCATCTCTCTCGTCAAATTTTTTAAGTTAAACTGTGACCAAACTCAGCAGCACTGACTGCTCGGTCTAACTCACGACACAAAGGATGCAGAAGTCATTGCAGTACATTCTGCAGGTGCAGCACCTTGCTCTGGACCTGACCTACTTGCCTGACTTGTCAAGCTTGTGCTGTTGCATCAGAAGAGCTCTTCCCAGTCCATTTTGAAGGCTCTGTTCCTAAAACAACTCCTCAGTCCAACCGCCTGGGTGAGAACCAGGTCACCTGACCCCGTAATGGAAGCTCCTTGCCCGCTGTGCTATGTGACCGTATCCCACGTGCAGGGCTGTCAGAATCGACTGGGGGGCGACCCGCTTGTGATGTCTCCCTCTCTCCGTGCACATGTGTTAACCTTAGTCTGCGCTCTTTTCACCAGGTACCCAAGAGAGGAAGGACCCCATGTTTACATAGACTACAGACCACTGGTACAGTCCAGTGCCCCGCTTAACCAGAACCGCTGTGACTCGGGTTCTGTCCCGATGCCTGCGGACACGCTACCTGCTGAAAACCGGGCCGGGTCCAATCCACTGATTGGGCAAGAGCACACTGTAAAAACACCTCATGTTCGTGCACGTTTACAAAGACAGAAGCCTGTCACCTCGGTACAGCCAGCTGCACTGAACGCAAAACTGAACTTGTGCTCCAAGTGTGGGAGGGGCTTCAGCAGAAAAAAAGACCTTGAAGCACATCAGCGAATTCATATGCTGAGGAAACTTCACTGTTGCACTGAGTGTGGAAAGAAGTATAGTGGGAAACATGAGCTTGCAATGCACCAGCGGTTTCATACAGGAGAGAGACTATGCCACTGCTCCTTCTGTGGGAAGAGCTTCACGAGAAAAAGTGCGTTGGAACAACACAAGAGGAGCCATACAGGAGAGAGACCGCACCGTTGCACCCAGTGTGGGAGGAGCTTCAGCAGGAAAAGTGAACTGAAATTACACAGGCAAAGACATGCGGACCTCAAGCCATATGTCTGCAGTCATTGTGGGAAGAGGTTTCTTACTGCAGCTGCTTTACGAGGACACTGGCCAGTGCATACTGGAGAAAGACCGTATCAGTGCTCTCAGTGTCCGAAAAGCTTTATTCGACTGAATGATTTTAAAGTACACCAGCGCACTCATACAGGAGAGAGACCATACCACTGCTCCAAATGTTCTAAGAGTTTCTTTCGGAACCATGAGCTTACAGTGCACCAACAAGTTCACTCAGGAGAGAGACCATACCACTGCTCCAAATGTCAGAAAAGTTTCAAGCGAGCTTCACACCTGAAGTCACACCAGTTTGTCCATACTAGAGAAAGGAAATTCAAATGTCCTGATTGTGAGAAAAGCTTTTCCCATTCAAATACTCTGACAATCCATCAGCGAATTCATACAGGAGAAAGACCATACCATTGCACTCAATGCTCAAAGAAATTCACTTCCTCTGGAGATCTAACAAAACACCAGCGGATTCACACAGGAGAAAAATCATACAAATGCTCTCTGTGTGACAAGAGCTTTCGTTTATCAACCACACTAAAAATTCATCAGAAAATCCACACTGGAGAGAAACCATTTCACTGCACGCAGTGTGGGAAAAAGTTTGCCAGAAGAGGCAATTTAAAATTACACCAGGAAACACACACTGACAAAAGACCCCACAAGTGCTGTTATTGTGGGAGGAGGTTTCGAACCTCCGGCACCCTGAGATTGCATCAGCAGATTCATTCCACAGAGGGCCCTTATGACTGCACTCAGTGTGGGAAGAGTTTCATTCGGAGAGACACCTTTAAAAGACACCAGCAGATTCATTCAGGAGAAAAATCATTTACCTGCTCTGTGTGTAGCAAGAGCCTCAGCAGTGTCAGTAGTCTTAAATTACACCTGCAAAATCATAAAGAAAAGAGGTTATTTAACTGCTCCCACTGTGAGAAAAAGTTCAGTTCTTTAGCCTACCTTAAAAAACACCAGCGGATTCACACAGGAGAAAAACCATACCTTTGCTCCCAGTGTGGAGAGAGTTTCTTTTCCTCCAGCAGCCTTCTGACACATCAGCTGAATCACAGTGGAGAGAGACTGCACAAATGCACCCATTGTGGGAAGTCATTCAGTCAGCAGATGTACCTCAGACGGCACCAGCGGATTCACACAGGAGAGAAACCACACCTCTGCACAGACTGTGGAAGAAGCTTCATTAGGAAAGATCAGCTCAGGTCGCATCTGCGAACTCACTTAAAGAAGGACTGAATAAATGCTGCAGATAGTGAGAATGTGCTGAAGCACAGCCAGGGACATGTTGCGTTTTTCAGTGTACAGAAGATGGGTTAATGAGCTGGGAGAACTTGAGTTGGGGAAACTTTGTGCAATATTACAGCATACCGGAAAAACACACCTGCAGGTGGGGCTGATGCCGTCTGACATCAGAGACAACATTCAGAGCAGGTCTCTGTACTTATGTTTTAATTTTATTTTTGATGTTTTGTCACTCAGGGTGAAATTTGTCTGATACATTGTTTTTTAGTTACTCCCTAAAATATTTGGCAGTATTATTTTGTATTGCAGTCTATAGTGCAACATGTTCAGCTGGTTGATTGAGAACTACAGCAGTGTAACTGATCAGTTACAAAAATTTTAAATGTCATATTGACACTTTATTTTGACTTGGGGGAGTGCTGGCATCTATGTTTATAATTAAAAAAAATACTTTGATGGAGGAACTACCTTGAATCAGATTTTCTGCTGTTTCAAATTTTCTGTTTTTGTTTATTTTTACAGAGATTTCGGTCTCTCGCCTGTGTAAAGATGTGCTCAGATTTAGTTCACTTTCAGTTGGCTTTCTGAGCAGCCCTGCTGTGCACCGTGTGTAAGTTCTACAGCCATTTCTTGTGTTTGGTATTCGTTTACCTTGTGTTCTGTGATTCCCGTGCACTTTTCTCCTGAAGGGTGAGGACCGTGTATGTAGAAACATGCTGCGGTCTGAATGCTTTCTCCTCCCGTCTCTGCCTCCATATGCTCTGGTCCACACGCCGGTTTCTCCTGAAGGATGGACATTTTTTTGGAGTGGTATTTTTTTTTTTGAGAGAAATTTTTTTCAATCATAATTTCATGTGACTCACCGTGTCAGTAAAATATTATTAGTTCTGGAAAAATAAAGACATACCACATATTCCCATGTGTTATTTCTTGAAAATATGTTCAATATGCGAATGAAGCATGATTGTCTTGTTTCCTTGTCAAAGTCCCTTTCCCAGCTGTCCGTCTCTGCCTCCACCAGAGGTGTAATGGAAGTAGTTACCTGTAATGGAAGTAGTGACCACAAGATGGCGCTGTGTGGTTATGAAGCGTGAGGGTCTTTTCCCTGGTTCCCTGTTTATCTCCTGAGTTGCTGCTGTTCCTCAGTTAAGATTGGAGGTTCCTCACTGTGCAGTGCAACCAAAGGATAGTGATTCATGTCGCGACAATCTCACGACTTGAGTGTTAAAAATGGCGTCATCCTCTGTAAGGCCCTTGGTGAGTCTATCTCAAATATGTTCAGAGAGCCATCATACTAAGGGTTCATAGGGGTTTTCAGAGCTGGAAGAGAAAGATGAAATTCAGAGACTCGTAGAGAATTGATAAATATACAGTGTAAGTCCTTTGTTGTGAAAAGTTGAAATCCAGTTCAGCCAACAGTCAGCACTTTCTGCTTTGACAAGACTCAGTGATGTGCACAAGAGAAGATTGTCAGGCGTTGAGTCACTGAGCGTCAGCCCGTGCGCACAGACCTGTCCATTCACCTTTCCGCATCCTGTCCCCTGTGTTCTGAGCACAGCAATCGGTCCACTTAACACAACCTGCTCGGTTTAGTCTACTTAATACTTCAGTTCAAGTAGTGTTACCTTCAGACAAAGCCAAGTTTATAAGGGAATTCAAACTTTAATGAACAGGCCTGTGTATTCGTCTATCGTGCTTTTTCCTGCCCTCATTCTTCCTTTTCGATTTGTTCTGTTTTTCAGCATTACATTTTTTGTCTCACAACTTTCATTTGGTGTATTTGCATCGCATTGTGCTAGCATCGTTGTCCTTTAATGCGCTGTGGTAATTCCTCTGTTGATGTTGAAGTAAATTGGATAATCATTATTACATGCAGAGGAGTAAACACCTCCTTCTCTAACATTAAGATGGAAGATTAAAACTCCCTTAGTCTTATAATAATCTGCATAATAACTATAACAATTTGGATTTAGCTTTTATTCCTTCCGAGTTAGGTCCCCTTACGTCCTCTGAATCCAGCTTTAAAACCTACAGACGTGCTCCGTCCTGTGTGCATTACTCTCTCTGGCAGTGCAGTCACTCTGACACCATTTTATGCCTAAAAGTAAATCTGATGGTAGTTTAAACTAGGCTTACGCTTAAGCTTAAACTAAAATCTACAAATTCAGATTACGACTTGAACATTTGTATTTGCATCATATATTGACTTTTTTAGGATGCTAAGAAGTTACTTTGACTTTATAATTTGGTTAACTTTGATTATTACTGTTTGGAGACACTTCTGTGGAACGGCACAGCGTTTGATCCGGGGACAAGCGATGTGTATTATAATACAAAGCAATGCTGCTAAAAGGCGCCCGGAGCCAAAAGGCGCCTCTTGAAAATAACAGTCTGCGGAACACCTGGTTCCCCATGACCATGTATGGACTTCACTTACGAAGTTTGAACCCTACGGAGCCAATTAGGTAACGAGGTTCAGGAGAGACCCAATTAGAGAGGGAGCTGTTTAGCTCCACAAAACCAATCAAAAACAGCACCCCCTCTGCTCATTGTAACTCATGTAAATGCACCTACTGTAACTATATAAAAAAGAACTAAACCTTATACTTGTTGAACTTCTGCTACATGCTGATGTTCCCTCAGCCGGCTGTGCAAATAAACCTTCCTGTCTTTCACTATGAACTTCGGATATGCTTCTTTGTCAGAATAAAACTTATTTTCGATCCTCTGGGAGTTGACTAACATTACCAGTTTAAATATTACTGATAATAATGAAATGAAATTGTTAATATACCTGTTTTTATCAAAAATAAAGACCAACATGTCATTTCGGTTTGATTTGTCTGAGAAATACTTTATAATATAGCAAGTAACAAAACCCTCAGAAGTAAATGAAAATTGTTGAATTTTGCATAAGCTGCATGTTGAATATTCTATGTGTCATGTATACACATATACAGCGTGCAGGATCCACCAGTGCTAACCAGATGGGATAACAAACAAATAGTCTTCTAGGAGACACAGGTGTGGGCATTCACAAAATACTAAGAAGCCAGCTTGGTTTGCAACCATTTCATGAGAATGCAGCCGGTTGTTAAATTATATTGGATCATCTTTCAGACCTGACCCTGGTGCTGCTGGGGGGTCAGGCAGTGGGAAAGAGCACTGCAGGAAACACCATCCTGGGCAGGGAGGAGTTTCCCTCCAAACCCAGCCTGGGCCCAGTCACCCTGGCCTGCAGGCGGCGCTGTGGAGAGGTGGCCGGGCGGAAGGTGACCATTGTGGACACACCGGACCTGCTGGACACCTCGTTTGGCCAGAGTGAGATTAACTTGGAGCTGGAGGTCAGGAGGTGTCTGCTTCTCTCCTCCCCTGGACCACGGGCCTTTCTGCTGGTGCTGTTGGCCAGGGGCTTCCCTGACGAGGAGAAGGGGGTGCTGCAGGCCATGGAGGAGCTGTTCGGGGAAACAGTGCTACACCACACCATGGTGTAGCACTGTATATACTATACAAATATACTTGTTTAAGTGCTATGAACCAATTGAAATAAACTGCATTGTGTGCATATCCATTGATTGTCAGACATTTGACTGAAAAAGCCGTTGTGTTGCAGTTCGAGGAGCAGATCCCCACAGTGGTGATCCTGCAGCGCCCCCTACTGAGGGATCAGGGGAGGAGCAGGTGGAGGGCAAGGAGCAGGAGGACTCTGTCAGCAAGGCGGAGCAAGAGGAAATGATGTCACGACTTCAGGAAGAGAAGAGAGAGCTGGAGGAACAGCTGAGGAGAGAGAGAGATGTGAAGATTATGTATTCATTAATATTTTCATGTTTATTCATTTATTTTTACTGTACATATGTATTTGCAAGCATTTGATGTTCTGACAGTCGATGTCATGTCATAATCTGATGTCATGTCAATCAAACTGCTAGGAGTATGTCACATTTTTATGCTGCATATATACATCAAACGCTGTGGTGAGTGATGCTGATGAATTAATAATGATAAATATTAAGTAAACAAATTAATGAAAACCTTGTTGGCATAACTGGATATAAAATTTATCAAAAAGCAATTTTATGGAACAAAGTCACATTACAATCTCAGTTAACTTACTCCTCTTCGACCAGGAGGGTGTTGTCAGCCTACAGTTATTTCTCTTCACACATTGTCTGTTTGCTGGTTTGGATTTTCTCTGTTGTTTTTTTCTATAGTTATCTCTCATATTTTGCATTATTTTTTTCCACTCTGTAATAATCTGTTTGATTACTCCATATTAAATAAAAGGAGGTTGGTTCATTTGATTGATTGCTAGCACCTCCTTAATGGTCCATTGTGATGTCACTGGTACTTACCAATCAGACAGTCCCCAGAATTTTTTCTGTATTCTCATTTGTTTCATGTTTTTAACTAGCAGTACCTGCTATGCTCATTTACACATTACTACAGTGGTAGCTAATGCTATCGGTGAAAGCCTGGATGTTACCAGCACATTGCTGTTAGCCATTCGTCATAATAATGTAATATTAATACAAGTAGCAATGTACTGAGAATCTCTGCTGTTGTTGTAAATGGAATTAATCTGATTTGAGAGAAGCAAAGCCCAAGCAGAGAGCGACCCCCGGGGGTTTAGAGAAACCTTTTCTGTGGGAATAAAAGGCCTGCCTGAGCTAAGCTCCATACACCTCTCCTGCAAGCACATTTCTACGTTACTGTCTGTCAGTAAGAACATTACCATTATTCAGGAAAAGGCACTGCTAACATTCAGTACAATTCATTTGAAATTTTAAGAGTAAACTGTTCAGTAAATTGTTTGGTATTTGAGAGCAACATTTGCACTGATGAAAATGCTAACGTGTACATGTTGTCAGCATGGAACCGCAGTCACAATTTCTTGCTTGTGATGGTCAGTGTTGGTGTGTAAAATTACGATGAAACAGCTGATACATTTTGATGTTGAATTTTGCCATTTTACATTGAAAGCTGGTTGAGATTTAAACTACCATCATGCTATAATGTACATGTATACCCCCACACACACACTCACAAATACATATGTATATATAATTTAGTAGAATAGAATATATTATCTATGAATTGACTATACTTTTAATCTTGGATAATATTTGTGTAAAATAAACACAGTCATGGTTTCTAAAGTAAGGTGTAATATGTAAGATCCCATCGATCCCATCCTGTGAGTTTCTCAGCCTGGCCAACCAGTACCAGTAGGGGGTGAGTTTGTGTCCCTTGGTCTCCGGTAGGGGGTGAGTTTGTGTCCCTTGGTCTCCGGTAGGGGGTGAGTTTGTGTCCCTTGGTCTCCGGTAGGGGGT
>NC_050606.1:1224025-1244025 GCF_013368585.1 Megalops cyprinoides
GTTTTTGTAGGTCATCCCCTCATTGGTTTACATGGAGCAACTCAACAGATATTAAACCGGATGCCTGTATGTGGACTCTGCCTTCTGTGTCTGCTGTTCATGTTTGCCTTGAACCCTAGAGACTAAGAGACAGTGTGTGTGTGTGTGTGTGTGTGTGTGTGTGTGTGAGACAAACAGAGAGAGTATGCACCCCCACATGGTGCTGAAGGATACGCTTAAATTATTAAACCTGGTACCTGCTACTTAAGATATCTCCCTGACATCTGCTACCCAAGGCTTATACCTGCAATAAACAGCAGTGGAGACAAAGTCCTTTATTTCCCAGTTGCGCTGTGGGGTTCTCTGTGTGAGCGGCAAGCTGGGAATGCACTATTTGGCATCCTACAAACAGTGCATTCCCCACATTTTAGACAATGTATTTTTTTAATCTCAATCAATATATTGAAAATGTGTAGGTATGTAAGTTATTGCTGTTTTGGTCTATTGCAATTGTATTTGTAATATATTCTTGAGCTGAACAACATATTTCTCAGTATATTACAATATATTTCATGCTGTTATGGGCAAGAACATCTTACTTTGTTTATGAGCTCAATGCCTCACACGAGAGGTGAAATGTATTTGTTTCTAATTACTGCAACACTGACAATGATTTTGTACCTCCCAACAAAAGGACATGTCCACCAAAGAAATAATTTTCATATTTCATTTACCTATCAATTAAAAAAAAGATTCAAAAAACTCAAAATAATGGCGTCAGAAATGACCACAGAACTGAATCCACACACCCATGACCAAGTTCTCAACAAACACTGTTCATCATGAGCTTCACAAAGCTGATATATATGGCAGTGCTGCATCTGGACACAGGTTGCAGCAGAGGCCAGTGTGAAATAACGCAAAACCTGGTATAATGAGCACCAAACCTCGACTTCCAAGCAGTGGCAGAAAGCAATACAATCCAATGTCTTTTACTCTTTTTCCTACATCTGGATGGGTTTATGGTTGGTGAAAGCCAATGGAAACTTAGAACCCCCATCACCTGTTCCCAGGTAGTAAACTTGGTGGACCTGCTATGGTATGGGCAGCCATCTCTCAGGAGTCACTGGGTCTGACGGTTTCTCTGCCTGCTGGAATTGCAGCCAGTGAAAACGAAGCCGTTTTTGGTGACCAAGATCAAGATCAAGATGTTCCCGTATTCCACGAGAATAACACCCCCACACCCACCGTTAAACGGATTCAAGAGCGATTTCATGAACGCCAGGATGAAGTCAAACGGGCTCCATGGCCTCCACAATCACCAGATCTAAGCAGCATTGATCATTTATGGGAGGTTCTGGGATACAGAGTGCAGAGCTGATTTTCACCACCAACATCTCTAAAAAGAACCGGACGCTTTCCTTCTTGAAAATGGTCCAATACCCCACTCAAAGCAGTTCAAAACTTATGTAACAACATGCTAAGAAGGACCGAATCTGTTCTGAAGGCAAAGGGCAGCCCAGCTCCTTATTAATTAATAAATATTTATACATTTTCATTATTTTGTCCACTCCCATTTACCTTCCTGTGTATATCTTCACTGCCAGCGATACAACGTACAGAGAGATCCTGACCAAGTACAGTCTCAGCGAGCACAGCCTGTCCAATGAGCAAGCAGATCCCAATCAAGTACAGTCTCAGTGAGCACAGCCTGGCCAATGAGCAAGCAGATCCCAATCAAGTACAGTCTCAGCGAGCACAGCCTGGCCAATGAGCAAGCAGATCCCAATCAAGTACAGTCTCAGTGAGCACAGACTGGCCAATGAGCAAGCAGATCCCAATCAAGTACAGTCTCAGTGAGCACAGCCTGTCCAATGAGCAAGCCCGATATTGAAAGGTATGTCTGCTGAAGGAGAAGAGGCTCTGTATTGCGTGGCAGATGAGGTGCAGACACTGATGCACTTCCTCCTGCACTGAAACACCGAACCATGAGCGCAGGCTATTTTAAGAAACGTGTAGGGATCATCCCCAACTTCCTAGTATTAAGAGGGAAATAAAAAAATTAAAATAGTACAGAAAGAGGGACAGACGGCCCCTCTGGGTGTCCGGGACACTGCAGTCTGTCACATCCTGAGGCCTCTCTGGCCAGAGACCAATCAGATCCTATAATCTCCTCATAACTTCGTATCTGTTGGCTGGGCACTGCTTCAGTGGCTATAGCGGGAAAATCCACACAGAGTTCACAATGAGCTTTTTAAATGCTTTGGCCAGTTTTGTCTTCAGGTGTGAAAATAAAGCTCATATAGCACCAGAATCTGAAGTGAGAGAGAGGGAGCGAGAGAGGAGAAGAGAGAGAGGGAGGGAAGGAGAGAGAGAGGAGAAGAGAGAGAGGGAGAGAAGCATATACGGGGAGGAGGGGAGGCGTGCCTGCGACTGACCTGCTTCCAGTTGTCATAGATGATGATGGAGCTTTCTTCATCATCCACTGTAACAGTGCGAAGGTAACCCTCTCCTGAAAGAGACACACACAGTCACACACACATATACACACAAAAACACACACACACACACACACACACACACACACAGTCTCTCACACACACTCACACATACACACCTGGGCACTCTTTCCCACATACGTACATAAACACATACACACACACACACACACACACACACACAAACACAAACACACACTCTCTCTCTCATTCTCTCTTTCTGTACCGAAGTGGTCAGAGTCCACCGAGGCGGATCGGTCCATCTCTCCCGCCAGGGCCATGGCCAGCGATGACTTCCCCACCCCGTTCTGCCCCAGCAGCACAATACGCAGAGGCCCCCCCTGCCCCCTGTCCCGCCCCAGGGACACCCACTCCTCCTGGCCAGAGCCGAAGCCCACTGGAGGAGAGGAAGCACCCTCCAGCCCCGGCGTCCAATCACAATCATCAGTGACTGCTTCCTCTCTTCTCAGCTGGTGTTTGATTGGCAGAGGCGTGCTTCCTCTCCGAAGAGGCGGGGCACTGGAGAGAGTCATGCTGTCACACTGAGACAGACAGAGGAAAATTAAAAAAAGAGGAAAATTAAATACAGTATATACACACTGACACTACAGCACACTAACACTGCACTGAGAGAGAGGGTTCATACAGTATATACACACTGACACTACAGCACACTAACACTGCACTGAGAGAGAGGGTTAATACAGTATATACACACTGACACTACAGCACACTAACACTGCACTGAGAGAGAGGGTTAATACAGTATACAGGTTATAGGCTGATCCAGAAAAATGCATCACACCATGACCAGAGACACTGTACCTGTAGTCACATGTAGACATGTGACTGAACACACACACACACACACACACACACACACACACGCACGCGTGCACACACACACACACACACACACACGCATGCGTGCGCACACACACACACACACACGCATGCGTGCGCACACACACACACACACACACACACACAATGACTACTGATACTCCTGTATCATTTGAAAAAAGACAGAGCGTTTGCCTGAGGGGCTGCCATCAATATCAATCTGTCTATTAACCCGACAGAGTAGAGTCTGTAGACTGGAGCAGGTGTGTCTGGAACAGCGTTACGCTGATAAATGCTCCACACAGGCAGAGGGGGACACAGCGCCGTGCAGGGAGAAGGCCAATTAGACTAATTGAAAGGAGCTGATTAATTAATTATGGCCTGCACTGTCACAGACAAAGAGAGAGGGGCCAAGAGAAGGAGAAGAATCTCGGTGGGAAAGGGGAGTAGGTACAGGTACATTACAACCACAGGCAGAGCAGCAAAAACACCACATACAACATCACTCACAAGCTATAGGCCTAAAAATAATAATAATAATAATAATAATAATAATAATAGAAGAAGAAGAAGAAGAAGCATTATTTTAGAAGGGTAAAGACTTCTGTTGACTTCATGTGATATACGCACATTTGAAATAAAGCACTGCTTTGTTTTAGAAATGTATTTCATGTGCTAGAGAAAAGTGAAATTATTTACATTTACATTTACAATTTTTTTTACATTTAAAATTCCAAATATAGATTAAAAAAACTTTATTTACAGGAAGCCATGAGCAAGAGGTGGCATGCCACGCAACAGTCTGCAGCTATCAGTCTTATTGTTATTATTGTTATTATTATTATTATTACGATTATTATTATTATTATTACTAAAGTATTTGTACACACCACAGTTGTGTAAAATAAATACTCACAAATATTATTTTTCATAAAAAACAGTCAAACATCACTACCATGCTCAGGTTTCTCTGAACATAAAACGGTACAGGATGTGGGAGAGGAGGAATGTCTGCGGCAGACCCCTCTAATACGGCTGAACCCAAATTTCAAGTTCATCACCGAAATCATTTTCAGCAAACAAACTGGCTAACAAAGTCGGACTTGCGTCTCCATGCGCTACGAAGAAATTTAAATACCCCACTTTATTCTCACATGATACGGGATGGTAAGTCAAAGCAGCCTAAACCCACGGCTCTGGAAACCAAAGAATAATTCTCATAGAAAAAAGACAAATTAATCCCCCCGCGCACTGTAAAGCAATGCCCATCTGCCCATCTGTGCACCGCTGATGCTGACCTGGTGCACGTTGGTGTATTAATGGATAAATCTGCACCAACCCGCATTTCTCAGCGGCATTGAACAACTCTGCGCAGTCAATTACCCGACTTCACCCCTCTCTCTCCCCCTCTCTCCTCCTCTCTCCTCCTCTCCCCAGTCCCCGCGCCGCGGCACCTTCTCCACTTACCTGAACTCCCTCCTGCGAACTGAGGGCGCACAACCTTTCCTCCGGCTCTCCACCACCTCCTCCCTTTCTCTCTGTGTCTCCCCCCCTCTCTTCCTCCCTCCCTCTCTCTCCGCTACTACATGCGCGCCGGCTGCGCGTCTCCGAGCGCGTGTGACGGCCCGGGCCACTCCCCTCCGCCTGCGTCTGCATTAATGACTCGGTGTAATGGCTCAGAGCCCGGGCTGCTGCCTCGCAACCGAAGCCTGCGCTCTGCCCATCGCGCCTCCTGTTTTATTCTTATGTAAGTTGCTATGTGGCGATGCAGCGGCGCGCCGGATCCCGCCTCAGGTGACCGCTTCCTCGGTGTTCGCCCACTTTCTCCTCCTTTGTGTCACACGCCTGTGTGGCTGCAGGGCCCAGCGTCTAACGCTAGGGGGAGGCAAAGCGTATTTTTCTGTCCTGACGTGCTGCCTCTGCTGCGAACCTATTCTTAGCAATAACACACACGTGTTTTTCCCTTAGCATTTCATATGCTCTAAGCCCGTCGACAATATAGGACATAAAATATGACGCTTGATAAACTATAGAATTTTATTGCTATGACTTTATAAATGTAACAGAAAATGTTACAAAATATCAAATGCTGTATAATACAGTTCCAATAAAACTGAACAGTGTAGCAGTGGTAGTCTGAGGGGCACATGTAGTTTTTATACTTGTTTGTAATGTGTGTGTTTCTGTGTGTGTGTGTGTGTGTGTGTGTGTGTGTGTGAGAGAGAGAGAGAGCAACAGAGTCAGAGTGCATTAGTGTCTGTATGAATATGTGTATGTGCATGCATGTTTGTGTGTGTGTGTGTGTGTGTGTGTGTGTGTGTGTGTGTGTGGGAGAGTGCGTGTGAGTGTGTATGTGTGTGTTTGTGTGTGTGTGTGTGCTTGTCTCACAATAGCCCTGGTTGGTTAGAGTTAGGGAGCTATTGTAGCCCTAATCCCCCTTTTATTTCAACTAGGGGGAGACAGAGAGACAGTGACTGAGAGAGAGAGAGAGCGGCAAGCAGAGTGAGGTCATCCTCTCTCTCTGTCTGCCCACTGTGCAAGAGAGAGAGAGCTGGGGGTCACCGACTTTCTATGGACCGTCAGAGAGAGGGAGAGAGAGGGAGAGAGAGAGAGAGAGAGAGAGAGAGAGAGAGAGAGAGAGAGGGAGAGGGAGAGAGAGAGAGAGAGAGAGAGAGAGAGAGAGAGAGAGAGAGAGAGAGAGAGAGAGAGAGAGAGAGAGAGAGAGAAAGAGACGGACAGCACCCCAGTGATGGAGTGTTGTTGCTGTAGGACAGGGACTCTGTTTCAAATAACATACCCACTTATACAGGGGTGAAAAAGCTGAAATATTGAGGTCAATACTCCCATCACAATAAATGAAACAGACAGTGAGGGGGGGGGGGGGGGATATTTGAAAACAAAACTGCCAGTGCACACAACGAAAAAAAAAGTTTTATTTGAAGAAACCACTACAACTGGAACATAAAGTCATAATGGCAGCAAAGACAGCGATGATATTGCATATGATAATAGCCAGCCTACTACACTGGAGGAGAAACACAAGCTGGGCAGGGAAATAAAAGGGAAAATGAATAAATAAACAATAAATAAATAGATAAATAAATAGAGAAAGCAATCAATCAATCAATCAGTAAATAGGCAGACTGAGCAGCATCAAGCTGTGAGTATTCTCCATCGTGCTGCCAGGTGATGCTCTGGTGTGTGGGCGTGGTCAGAGAGGCCAGCAGGGGTGATGTCACACTGTCCTGGTGCAGATATCGGCCTATAGAGAGTCCTGCAGGACACGTGTCTTTTCGGGGGTTTTATCCTCTGATTTTTGGTGAAATGATGACATCACATGAGGAGCAGTGATGTCACATGGGGCAGGTGGCAGGATGATAGGGACTGAACAGAGACTGGGGTCTTCAGGGAAGGGGTGGGCTCGTTACTCTCTACCGGGAGAGAGTCCATCATTTTCACTGTGTGATCTTCCACTGAGGGCAGCACAGACCCCCGGCGCACACAGGAGTCAAGCTGAGGAGACCAAAACTCTGCTCAAAGCCTGCTCTGCTTCCACCTCAGGCCACACCCTCAGACTCCTCCATAGGCCACACCCTCAGACTCCTCCATAGGCCACACCCTCAGACTCCTCCCTTCCCCACACCCTCAGACTCCTCCATAGGCCACACCCTCAGACTCCTCTGTAGGCCACACCCTCAGACTCCTCCGTAGGCCACACCCTCAGACTCCTCCGTAGGCCACACCCTCAGACTCCTCCCTTCCCCACACCCTCAGACTCCTCCATAGGCCACACCCTCAGACTCCTCTGTAGGCCACACCCTCAGACTCCTCCGTAGGCCACACCCTCAGACTCCTCCATAGGCCACACCCTCAGACTCCTTTGTAGGCCACACCCTTGGACTCCTCCATAGGCCACACCCTCAGACTCCTCTGTAGGCCACACCCTCAGACTCCTCCGTAGGCCACACCCTTGGACTCCTCCCTTCCCCACACCCTCAGACTCCTCCGTAGGCCACACCCTCGGACTCCTCCGTACCTCCTCCATTTCCCCCGGCTTCCTATGCGCATTCACATCATGTTTGCTGACTGCTGCCAGTCCTGGCTCAGAATACTGGCATACATGCCACCATCACTGTGAAATCTGCCAGACATTCTCACAGACAGTCCGCAATGCACAATGCTAATGGTAACGCTCCACACAATGATCTGAAGGTACAGGGATGACCGTGGCAGATACACGCTTTTCCCTCTCCAGGCCAGAGCCGTCACGTTATGCTCGGCTCGGGTGTCGCAACGCGCCGTGCGCAGTCTGTACTTCACACATCTACAGCCTGATCTGCTGCCTTCCTGACGATATTTCTCATTTCACCTTCTCTCGCTTTGTTTGAGAGTTTAAAAGCTGATCCTGTCAGCCATACAACCTGCCATCACCGTTCACCCACCGGGTCACGCCCTGATTTCAGCGTTGCCAGTACAGTGATTACATCGTGATTGCGCAATCATAATTACACCCTTAGTGATTACTCCCTGATCCAAGCTGTGTGGGACACAGCTGTGTGCCAGTGTCAACGCTAAAACCTTGACCGTTTATGACTAAGTTTCACAGTGATTTTCACAGATAGCGCTAACATCTCACCCTGAATATAAGAGGCAGTTTGGGGCTGAATTGTTCCCCTGATTTAACAGTCATAATAATCACCCTGATTTCAGAAAAAAACTGATTTCAGAACCACACACCCCTCTCTCTGACCCAGAGGTAATCTGTACTATGATATTGTGATTTTGTCTCTCTCTCTGTCTGTTTCCAACAATGTATTGATGGGCTTCACAGAAAGTAGTCTTGAGGTGAAGGAGGGTGGTTGGTGTGTGTGGGCGGGGCCTCGTTTGTGCTGACGAGCTTCTCATAACGAGTCTTGTAGGCGTCTCTTTCCCTGAGAACACGAGAGAGCTCCCGCTGCAACTGCTCCAACTGAGAGAGAGAGAGAGAGAGAGAGAGAGAGAGAGAGAGAGAGAGAGAGAACAGAAAGAGGGAGACTGAGAGTTAGCAGCTGAGAATGGAGGAGAAGGAAAGCAGTTTGAAATATATAACAAACAGTGAAATATGAAACTGAGTGCTCATGTACCTGCTGGGTGAGTTCGTAAGCACTCGTGTAACTCCTGGGTGTAACCGTGAGCGCTTGTGTACCTGCTGGGTGTACCTGTGAACGCTTGTGTACCTGCTGGGTGAGTCTGTGCGCAACTGTACCTGCTGGGTGTACCTGCTGGGTGTGGCTCTGAGCTCTCGTATACCTGCTGGGTGTACCTGCTGGGTGTGGCTCTGAGCTCTCATGTACCTGCTGGGTGTACCTGCTGGGTGTGGCTCTGAGCGCTCGTGTACCTGCTGGGTGTGGCTCTGAGCTCTCGTATACCTGCTGGGTGTACCTGCTGGGTGTGGCTCTGAGCTTTCGTGTACCTGCTGGGTGTACCTGCTGGGTGTGGCTCTGAGCTCTCGTGTACCTGCTGGGTGTACCTGCTGGGTGTGGCTCTGAGCGCTCATGTACCTACTGGGTGTACCTGCTGGGTGTGGCTCTGAGCTCTCGTGTACCTGCTGGGTGTACCTGCTGGGTGTGGCTCTGAGCGCCCGTGTACCTGCTGGGTGAGGACGTGCTTCTCGGACTCCAGCGCGTGCCGGTGCTGCAGGCGCTTGTAGCGGCAGGACTGGGCGTAGCCGCGGTTCTTCAGCGTGCGGCGTTTCTGTTTCAGACGCACCACCTCGTCCTTACTGACGCCGCGTAGGTGGCGGTTCAGCTCCCGCACCGACAGGCTGACCAGCTGCTCGTCGGAAAAGTGCTCCTCCAGCGCGCTCTGAGACGGAGAGAGAGAGAGACGCTGACACACAGAACACAGCGCACACACAGACGCTGCAATCAGCCAATTAACTCACTGATCAAAGGCATGCAGTGCAGTCTGAGGTGCAGTGCATTGTGGGTAGCTGGGGGGGTGATGGTGAGGGCTGGGGTGACACTGTGCAGCCGGGACAGGTGGGGAGGGAGGGAGGGGGGGTGTTTGGTGTGTGACAGAGGCACATTCCTCCCGCACATGTCTGTAATCTGTCAGAAATGCTCCGGTTAATCTGATTGAGTGCATATGACAGTGAGCAGGATTATACACCACAATAATAGCAGATATAATCCAGCAGGTCTGCTCTCAGATACAGTTACAATACAACTCCGCCCAACACAGAGCACACACACACACACACTCACATATACACACACACACACACATAGCACACACACACACACGTGCATGCACACACTCACGTGCACGCACACACTCACACACACACACAGACACACACGCACAGCACTATAATTGAGGGTTCTATGCAGGAAGAAGAGAGCTGATTTCTCCAGGCCCTTGGCCTTCATCCTGCAGGTCTGTGAGGAGGACGCTGCTGGGTATGGGATAGGGGTTAGGGTTATCGTTAGGGTTAGGGTTACATGACATTATTGGCATTTAGCAGACATTTTTATCCAGAGTGACTTACATCACTTACAGGTTTTAACAATGTTATTCATTTACACAGCTGGATATTTGCTGAGGCAATTGTGGGTTAAGCACCTTGCCCAAGGGTACAGCAGCAGTACCCCTGTAGGGGAATCGAACCAGCAACCTTTTGGTTACGAGTCCAGCTCCGTAACCACCTGCCGCCCTGGGTAGCAGAGGTTAGGGTTAGGGGATAGGAGATAGGATTAGGGGTTAGGGTTAGGGTTAGGGCTGGGGTTGCTGCTGGGTACAGGAGGGCATGGCTCTGGGATTGTACCTGGCTGAGCTGCTGATGATGATGATGGTGATGATGGTGATGGTGATGACCGTGATGGGGGTGCAGGTGATGGTGGAGCCGACCCGGAGGGCTGGCAGGCTGTGAGTAGGGGGCAGTGTTGGGGGTGTTGGGGAGGGAGGAGGCGTTTGGAGAGAGGAAGAGGAGGGGGGCACGGTGGCACATATCTGCTGCTTTCGGGCAGGAGACGTCACCTCCACTGTCACTGCCGGAGTCCTGCAGGGTGGAGCTGGAGCCCTGAGCCAGCACGGGGAACTGAGAGAGAGAGAGAGAGGGAGAGAGAAGGGGACAGAGAGAGAGAGAGAGAGAGAGAGAGAGAGAGAGAGAGAGAGAGGGAGAGAGAGAGAGAGAGAGAGAGAGAGAGAGAGAGAGAGGGAGAGAGAGAGAGGGAGAGAGAGAGAGAGAGGGAGAGGGAAGGAGAGGGAGAAAGGGAGAGAGAGGGGGGGGGAGAGAGGTGGTTAATACATCATACATTACACTGTACATTGGGTGCAGGAAGACAATCAATTTCATTTAGGTTTCATGGAGACAGCGAGAGACAGTGGGGAGAAAAGTCTCTGCCGGAGTAATAAAAACGCCAAGAGGCAGAAGCTAGAATGATAGATGGTGAGAGAGAGAGGATAATAGATGTAGTTCCACAAACACACTCACACACTACCTCTCTCTCTCTTTCACACACACACACACGCGCACACACACATACACACACACACTCACACACATTCTCTCTCTCTCTCTTTCACACACACACACACACGCACACACACATACACACACACACATATTCTCTCTCTCTTTCACACACACACGCACGTGCACACACACACACACACACTCTCTCGTGCACACACTCACACACACATTCTCTCTCTCTCTCTCATACACATACACACACACATATTCTCTCTCTCTCACACACACACACGCACACACACACACACACACGTGCACACACACACACACACACACACACACACACACACACACACACACACACACACACACTCTCTCACACACACACACGCACACACACACACACACACACACATACACACACACACTCATTCAAGGTAAACATTTCAATACAGACAAACATTATTTGCATTGTTTTCCATCAAAAACACTTTGATGAAATTTGGCATAAAAATGTATTTTAGATGCACAGGTGAGCCATACCTGGGAGCTGACAGCAGCAGCTGCAGAGTTAAGCAGAGCTTCCACAGCATCCTCGCACCCCAGATAGCCCCCTGTGGGGCCCCTCTCTCTGTCCCCCCGGCTGCTGTCACCCCCAAACTGCTGCTGCAGGGCCGCCAGCCAGATCAGGTCCTCCAGGGAGGCGGGGTTAGGGGCGGGGGCGGGGCTGCCGCCAGGGTGGAGGCCAGGAGGGTAGGTGCCGGGGAGGGAGTGGGCGAAAGACAGGGAGGAGGAGGAGGAGGAGAGGGAGGAGAGAGAGAGGGAGGAAGAGGAGGAGGGAGGGGGGTGGGTGTCGCTCAGCGTAGGGGAGGGGGGCAGGGAGTTACAGGGGGTGGAGCTGAGGCTGGAATCGTGGGGTGGGTGGTGTGAGTAGGGGCTTGTTGAGTCTTGGGGGCCGGGTTTAGGATGAGGGCAGGGGGTAGAGATGGGCGGGGCGTCCGGTCGGACTTCGAACTTGAGCAGGTCGAAATCGTTCAGGTACTCCATGGCCAGGGGGCTCGGGGGGAGGGAGGGGAGGGGGAGAGAGGGGGAGGACATGGTGAGACCAGGACACTGCAGGAGGCTGAACCACCTGTGTGAAGTGTGCCTGTGTGTGTGTGTGTGTCTGTGAGCGTCACAGAGAGGGTGTGTGTGTGTGTGTGAGCGTCACAGAGAGGGTGTGTGTGTGTGCCTCGCTCTGGGTCTGCTGCAGAAATCACGTCTGGACTGCTCAAAGAGAGATGCAGACTCTCCTTCTTCTCTTTAATCTGTAAAAATGAGGACAGAGAGGAGAGATGAGAGAAAAGCACGGCTTCCAAAAACTTTCCAAAGGAGTAGGTGTGGGGCAGTGTGGACCATCTGAGAACCAGACCCATCTAAACCTCACAGTCTCATAGACCTTTCACACTGGTAAAGGCAGTCTAGTCTGCTCCACCTTGATCCAGCTCAGCTGTAAACGTGGCAGGTCACTGCGCCCACGCTCACCTGGTTCGGCTCCAGCCTGCCAGTCAAGGTGGTTCGGGGATGAGTGACTGGGTGTTAACGTTTCAAGGCACCCCAGTCTACCACAAACCTCGGTCGAATATATGAAGATTTGGTCACATCAAAGCAGAAGTGAGTACTGGCCTGTAACTCTGAGGAGAGGGAGGCAGTTTCCATTTTCACCAGGTTTCAGTTACTCACATGGGAGCGGCCTGCCTAATTTAATACGTTTTTTTTTATTGTCTAATGACATTTAACAGTCAGTTACTGAAATGAAGTGTGAAACCATGGTTGCGAGGGGTTGGCGATGTCAGTCTTCATTTCAGCAGTGAGAGACTTTTGGGGCACCGCAGTTATTGGGCTTTAACACTGCGTTTCTTCCCTGTTTTGTGGGCCAGTGAGAAAAACACTGTCCGTCGCTCACCAAACCTTCAAACGTTCAACCAGTCTGTAAAAACCAGGTACTGTGAATGGTTCACTTTCTCAGTGTCTGGCTGTTTCTCCAGCTCCATTAAAGCCCTGACAGTGGCTAGCTTCCTTGCCATTGGCTGTCAATATCTGGGCTGCATCTGATTGGCTGTCGCGAGATAGCTGGCTCTGTGTTTGTGAAATAACACTAAACGTCCCCAGGCTGGTGTCAGACAAATACAGTGATGGCTGATTTTCAGACAAATGAAGAGCATTGCTAGAATAATAAAAAAAACAAAGATTAAATGGTGTCTTATTGCACAGCAGGGGGTGGAGTCTCTGCGGAGCCGAGAGAGTGATGCAACGGGGTCGCAAACAGGGTCACATGACTTTGTTTTGGTAGCTATGGTTACATCGTTATGATAAAGCTTGTTGTAATCTAATTACCTATGTCTGGTGAAAATTCTGAGAAGAAACAATAAAAAAAAACATTTTCTTGTTGAATGAGATAAGCAAGGCCTGCCCTGTCTGGACACGGGTTCGAACGCGAGCATTGGTGTTCTGTATGTACAGTCTCTTGTGCGGCTTTTTTAGATGGCCCTCGTTCTCATCCTTTGTAAGTCGCTCTGTAAAAGTGCTTCTGCTAAAAGATAAAACGTAAATGTAATGTATGAGCAAAACACTCCAGCTATGTGAGAAGTTAGCTGTGACCGTATATCTGTGACATAGTGGACGACCTGAAAAAGTCTTATATGTGTAGAATATATTTCACAACACATGAATTATTACAACTTCTAATTATTCAATTACTCATCATGAATAATTATTTAATAATTACGTGCATAGTGTAAAGTATATTTTAAAATATATACAGAACTGCGTATGGGAAAATGACAATCACTCATTTTAATTTAGTTTTAAAATACTTAATAAACCAAAACAGAAACTTCACACACATAAAATATGTGTTCAAAGGATATAATTTTGTCATGATTTTGACCTGAAATTCCGCTGTCGGCTTCCTTTCCAGCACATTTACATTAAATTAGAGGGTACAATTAACGAGCTTTCCGCACAGATCCCACCTCTGTTTTACACAGACACCCCAGGACACAGGAGTGCGTATGAACTTTCCCAGAGCGGTGACACAGGGAGCAGCGACTCAGCGTTATGTAAGCATATTAACACAGCGGCATTACCGTTAATAATGAGGAAGAGCCAGGGCGTCAGCTAGGCCCTCAGTGTGAAACACTCTAAAGAGAAATGCATGTGAACAGCAGCGGTACTCACAACTACGAGCAGAATGGCCAGGCACAAACCACACAAAGAGCAAAAACGAAGACAGGGGGGATAAAAAGTGTGAAGTGAGAGTATAAAGGCATTCATTGGCTGGGGTGGTTAAAAACACGCCTCCCTCTCGGCCTCCCGGCTTCAGCTGCGCTCTCTTTTAAACCGTTTTAAAGCCACTGACGGGCGGAGAGCTCCGCATGTCTCCTGCACCGCTGCTCATTAGTACCGCGGCCGGAACGCTGAGCTTAACATTCCTCCAGAGACCGGCCGAACACACGCACTCACTCCAGAGCACTCTCCATTAGCACTGACCGTTTACTCAGGCAGAGGCTCTGTGCTACACAGTGCAGAACGACACGGAAATAATCTGCTCTGAGACTGTATGAACCATTCTCATAATCTTCCAATAACTGTCCTGAATTCTTCAATTACAACACTTTATTATGTATTGCTAATATGCAACATACTACTAACATGCTATGCATACTATTATTAACAACAACAACAACAACATAATAATAATAATAATAATAATAATAATAATAATGACACTGATGGCTGCAGACTGTTGTACGGCATGCCACCTCTTGCACACGGATTCCTGTAAATAAAGTTTTTTTTCCCAGAGATGGCTGTGTGCTGGCAGCTCCACACCGCTGCCCATGCTTTGCCCTACACTCGCGGAAACCATGGCGACAGGGCGCTCACCCCTCCGCCCCCCCGGCCGGTCCCGTCCCGTCCGGGGGCCGAGAGGAACGCTGTGGCGAGAATCAGACACAGGAGAAAAACTTTGCTCTTACCGTGAGTGTGAGGGAGAGAGCGTCCCAGACCGACCACCGTCCCACTGAGAGAGCCACTGACTGACTGACTGACACTGAAGACAGAAAGAGATATAGAGGGAGAGAGAGAGGGAGAGAGAGAGAGAGAGAGAGAGAGAGAGATAGAGAGAGAGAGAGAGAGAGAGAGAGAGAGAGAGAGAGCACGCAAATGAGCATGTGTGCCTGTCACTGTCTGTGTCAAAGCCTCCCTCTCTACCCCCCCCCCCCCCCCCCCTCCTGCTCACCGTCCCAACACCCACAGCCAGCCCCCCTCCCCATTTCAACAGCTCTGTCTGACACTGTCCCCCCATTTCTGAATCGCTGTTTTAGACTGCACCCCCATTTCTAAAGCTGTACTATACACTGCCCCCCCATTTCTAAAGCTGTACTATACACTGCACCCCCTGTTTCTAAAGCTGTACTATACACTGCCCCCCCTGTTTCTAAAGCTGTACTATACACTGCCCCCCCTGTTTCTAAAGCTGTACTATACACTGCCCCCCCTGTTTCTAAAGCTGTACTATACACTGCCCCCCCTGTTTCTAAAGCTGTACTATACACTGCCCCCCCATTTCTAAAGCTGTACTATACACAGTCCCCCCTGTTTCTAAAGCTGTACTATACACTGCCCCCCCTGTTTCTAAAGCTGTGTGTGACACTGCCTGTCTGTCTGCCTGTGCCTGTACCTCTCTCTCTCCCCCTGACCAGTAAGCTGGTGAGACTCCCGCATGCTGTGGGTGCAGGGGGTACACAGGCATGAGGAGAAACAGGTCCTGTCTGCTCTCTCTGGCTGTGACTCTTCTCTGCAGCTCAACACCCGAGTGTGAAACCCGTCAGTGCTCAGCCCTGGTCCAAAGAGCGGTGCTGGGTAGCATTCACCGGCGGGAACCAAGCATACAGCATTCAAGCTGGTGGACTCAAAGGCGAGACTAAAGGTGAGTGTGTTGTTGGATTGGTCTGACAGAGGGAAATCAGTTTTCTCTTCTTTTTTTAATTGTAAATGAGCTGTTGTAAGTCAGAAACATTTAGCAGGTAGACCAGCCCTCCTCCTTGCAAAACAGAAAAAAAATTACCGAAATAGATCTAAACATCAAGATGCTGTTATTATAATTAATGCTTTCCCAAATCTCACCTCCATTTTTGAGAAAGGGAATTTGGATTTTGCCTCAAAGCGTTTGAACCTAAAAAACTAGCGAACCCCCTGGCATTTACCTGTTGATATGACCACACACACACACACACACAGCCCTGGGTCATGAACCGCCACACGCGTGTCAACATGAGAAGATAGTGAGTGCGGTTGGTACACCTGCTTGTGATGTCAGTCCTACGCTCCTCCTCAGGCCACACCCATGGCCGGTGCGGACTGTCCAATCACAGGCCAGGAGGAGTAGGGGCGGAGTCGTGTCCACATGCCGGGCGGCCACGCTCACATGGAACGCCACCCGGCCACGTTCACATCACCTGCAGCTGCCACGGGCCGCCCGTCCTGAACGATCAGGAAAAATGAGCTTTAACTCTGCTATTCTATACACCATGATCGAGTATGTATTATTATCCAGGATTGGAAACGATTAATCTCCAGGTCACCTCATTGGCTCTGCACTGCTCCCCTGTGGCTATTTGCAGGTAGCGCATTTCAGTACTGACAAAGGGAGAGTGTGCCTGGACGTGGCAGAAACAGTAACGATAGTATCAACACAGCACAAAAATACGATAATAGGAAAAAGCATTGGAATCATTTTTACCTGCATTTAATTATGTTTTTATTTTACTGTCTAGAGTGAATGCATGCAATGATCATTCTTAGCTATCATCCAATCAAAGCAGATTCGTTAAAGGCTTATTTTTCAAAGACGCATGTGTGTGGGGGACCGAGGGCCTGAGGCTTCAGCTGTTACAGTGTCTCAGTGGGCAAAGCTCCAACCTTCATGTCTCTCTTGTGACATCATAATTCCCTGGACAGACAGGTCAATGGGTACAGTCACAGACTCATAGATGCAGAATTATTAAAATGGTGCTGAGAGTATAATCATGTATTTTACACGTTTGAGAGCATGATTCAATACTTACGCTAAATCTCCTAGAGTTATTCCCAGACAAGGGAATCTGGAAGGACGAGAGCCTTTGGCCTTAAAACACCAGGATGCTCCATAATGTCCCTAAACAACATGCCAGCCCAAACTTCTGTTTCTCTCACACCGCAGCTTGGAGCTGCAGTGCGGAGCTTGGCTTACTCTCCTCCCTCTCAGTCTCTCTGTCTTTCACATTGTGTGATTTCGGTCCCTGTGTTGTTCATATCTCTGTATTTTTTGGGCACGCCGGGATCTAACCCTCCCTGGAGGAGAGCAACCCCTCTGCTCTCACCCCTCCTCTCTGTCGAAGAGAGTTAGCCTCTGCAGTGGTATAATTAGTGGTTTTACAGCTTTTGTTTTTGTTAAGCAGAGAAATGCAAAACGAGCACTTTTTAATGAGCCTTTAGGGCTAAACTGGCTAAGCTGTGTGTCTTAATTACGTCTCGTCAAGGAATCATCGCGTTAATATTGTCTGCTTAAATCTGTTTGAGACAAATAACAAAGACTGGCAACTGAACTGCAGCCATGCACACACACACACACACACACACACACACACACACACACTCCCCTGACAGAAAAAAATCTATCCAAAATGGAATATAGGAATATTGAAATATGTAAGTGGAAAGCAGCCGGTTGGGTTAATTTCATGGCTGGCCGCAAGCTGAGAGTGGCGTATTGGTGACATAGTGCTCCAGGGGGCAAGTCATTCTTCATGTTCTCTTTTCTTCATGTAATTAAGCGAGAGGTAACAGCTCAATTTTGTCTAATTCCATGGACCTCAGGTACACTCAGGTATACTCTTTATGGAATTCAGCCTACAGGGTACCAGTTGAATTCTTGCCCCAACTGCTAAGCCTTACACCCCTCTTCTACTTAGTGAAACTGGCTGTAAGAAACTCAATTATTTTCAACAAAATTGTTATTTCTGCTCTTTTGGCTTCTACTTTCATGCTAGACATCCTGATTAAGTACTGTTCATGTATCTCGTTGACTACTCCAGTCTTTTGACCTGGTCTTTTTCTGCTAGGGAGAAGGTCCCGGTTGCTTATTGAGTCATTACTCAGTGCCAGATTCAGTCTTTTGGAGTTTATAGAAATTCCATTTGGTTGTTGTGCTGTAAAAGACCCACTTCTGACCACAGTGATATGACCCACCTCACACCATTCATTTACAAATGATTATAAATAAGATGAGTTCAAATGTCTGTCAAACGTTTTAGGATCAGACTCTTTTCTTCCATAGCTCTTCTAGGCCCAACTAAGACAGAAAGAGGAGCTCTAGACCTATCTAAGAAAGATTGTTCTTATTTGGAGTGTAATATATGTTTTTCGCCAAAAAACAATCGTGCTGGTGTCATTTTTACTTGCTTTGCTCAGCTTTGCTTTGCTCTGTCCTTTACCCCGCTTGAATGCTGATGGCATTTTTCTCGACTTTTGAGCTGCTCCTTACCAACAGCATGCTATTACCCATCACCATTACATCTTGAGGAATATCGTTTTGTGATAATTTCACGTGGTGTGGTTTGTGAAAGGCATTGTATGGTGAGCTGAGTGTATCGGCTGCTGATCCACACGCAGCAGCAGCAGCTACAGCAGACTCTGATTCTGCTTCTCCGCTGTGCGCTGAGGTCATGGGAGGAGATGGAGGTGAAACCTGTACAGCCATTCACTGTCAGGCAGAGGTCACAATCTCCAGACGTTCAGTGACCTCTCGGGGACACGACCTGTTCGCGGTGTGAAAGCGCTACCTCAGGGAACCCGAGGGTTATGCAAGGTCACGCCCTGAAACCGCCCTGCAAGGATTACACCAACACCCCTGAACACCCGGCCGAGAAGCGCAGACAGAGAGAGAGAGAGAGACAGAGAGATGGATGATGAGGAGGGTGAGGAGGAGAAGGAGGAGGAGGAAGAGGGTGAGGCGGGGGGCTGAGGGAACGGTGGAGCAGGACAGGGAGATGGGGGCTGTTTTTGAAGATCATGGCCCCTCTGAGACAGACAACAGGAGAGGGAGGTCTGGCACCCCCTGCCTCCCTGATCCCACAGATACATGTCGTAATCCGGACGAACACCCTCACAAATAACAGGCTTATAGCCTCACTGTATTAGGACACCCCTCTGCCAATCCCACCCACCCCCCCCACTCCCCAGGGGTCTATCCCCCTCTCTCCCCCTCCATCCCTCTCTCTCCCTCTCTATTCCCTTCTCTCTCTGTTCTCCCCTTCTTTCTTTCTCAACCCTCTGCGTATCTTTCATTTTCTCTCGTTCCCCCTCTGACCTCTCTCCCTACCTCTACTCTTCCACCTTTCTCCCACCCTCCCTCCATCTCTTTTCATCTCTATCAAATCGCTCTCTCTCTCTCTCGCCCCACTTTCCCGCCTCACTCTTACTCTGGATCCTTCTCTCTGTCTCTTGAAGTTCTCTCCTCTGCTGAAAATTCACCCCTCTCCTGCGCCCCCTCACCCTCTCACTCGCTTTATTTTCCTCCTTCCCGCCTCCTGCCTTTCCTCTGCTGCGCTGTTTAACACTTTGTCTCCCTCCCTCCTTTTGAAGCCTCCCTGCTCCTTCTTCTGCTCTCCCTGTAGAACCCACACCTGTGCCCAATTTCCCCTCTCCCCCTCACCCCTCTCTCCTTTAGCTGCCTGCAGCTCCATTCATTTCTGGCTGCAATATTAGCATGTGAGATATGATGAATGAAGATTAAGCATCACCAAGGAACATACATTACATTACATTATTGGCATTTAACAGACACCCTTACCCTTTTAAATGTTATCCATTTATACAGCCTGGTATTTACTGAGGTAATTCTGGATGAAGTACTGTGTACAGGGCTACATTTGCCCTAGTGGGAAGCAAACCAGGAACCTTTTGGTTATGAGCCCTGCTCCTTACCGCTGTGCTACACTGCTGCCTTGTATGATCGTTATGACATTATGATTTTCATTTTTTGTGGTTATTGCCAGGGCAGCAGCAGCAGGCTGCACCGTGTGAGCCCATGTTTTCACACTCTCATGCAATGGGCTTCATCACCTGTGCATCTAAAATACATTTTTATGCCAAATTTCATCAAAGTGTCATCAAGTGTCATCAAAGTGTCATCAAAGGAA
>NC_050606.1:1246525-1254025 GCF_013368585.1 Megalops cyprinoides
ATATACACACTGACACTACAGCACGCTAACACTGCACTGAGAGAGAGGGTTAATACAGTATATACACACTGACACTACAGCACACTAACACTGCACTGAGAGAGAGGGTTAATTTAATGTAAATTGGAGGATAAGGCAGTTATAATCTAACCCTCACAGAATAAACGCTTCACGCAACTCTATAATACAAGCTCCCTGCAGTTCTCCTTTGGAGCACTAGGTGGCAGCAGTGTGTAGAGTGTTGTTTGATGGCTGTGCTGTATTCTCTGTGAACAGCCTCGCAGTCAGGTCCAGAGCTGCACAAATCGGCTCGGCTGAGTCACCCGTCTCCCTGTAGTGTGTGCTGGATGTAATAAACGCATATAAGTATGAGAGGGTTAGAGGCGAGACCAGCTGCAGGGCGGTGAGACTGAAGCCGTGACTCCAGACACTGTAAGGCCTTTTCACAGGATTTATCCTTTGAAAATCATAGTTATTACACCACTGACACAGACGCACTGACTCACAATGCTTTACCTCCAGGTGCATGGCTGTTCCCAGAAAAATTATCAGGGGTCTTTTCATTCCTTACAGCCTGCTGTGAGCAAAGACTTTAGATCAGTGCGCTTCTCCACGGCTGTGTCTCTGTGTGCACACACAGTGCGTGTCTCTGTGTGCACACAGCCTTAATTCCTCTGCATCTTGATAAACTTTCTTCGCTTCCTCTCAGTGTTCCTCTCTGGGGTTGTCAGGAAGACTTTCCCCCTGAGCCTTTGTGGTGGGACGTCACGGCGACCCGCCATTCACACAGCTGCCAGCAGGGGGCACCCTGAGGGCTGTGGGTCAGACGCTCATGAACCTTCTCTGTTTTTCGCTTCCAGGTGACGTCATGGAATGATGAGAGACCGCGCCTGGCTGGGCTCTTTAAGTCCTGACCTTTTCCCTGTTCCCTCCCCCCCTCCCCCTTTCTCTCTCTCTCTCTCTCTCTCTCTCTCCCTCTCTCTCCCTCTTCTGTCCCTCTCTCCTCTTTTTCTCTCTCTTGCCTCTGTAATGAGAGTTGGGGTTGCCTGGTAACGCTGACAGCATGATTAGAAACATAAAATTGTATGCGTGTTTGAAAGTGTGTTTATGACAGAGATTCCTATTTATGATATGGCAGTACGTCAGCTGTAAGCAGGCACACACACACACACACACACTTGCTGTTTGATTTATAATATAAGAACATATGTTTAATAGTTTTCAGTTATACATCTTGTAGTATCTCTAATGCAAAAGGTACATAAAAGCATACATAAAAACATTGTTTTAAGTTTTACTTATGAATGTACATAAATGGAATGTAAACATGTTAGAAATGTAGTACAATATGTTATTTTGCATTTACAATTCAAGACAATTGTATATGTAAGTACGCGTTTGTGTGTGAGAGTGTGTGTGCGTGTGTGCTCGTGCACGTGTGTGTGTGTGTGTGTGTGAGTATGTTAGTGTGTGTGTGTGTGTGGGCATGAGTGTGTGTGTGAGAGAGTATGCTTGTGTGTGTGTGTGTGTGTGTCACTGTGTGAGTGAGTGTGGCAGGGTGTGTGTGTGTGGAGGGGAGGGTGGAGGCGGGGGGGTGTGGGGGGCGGTTGCTGGGGCGATGCGCCTCTTGCCCCAGCGTTTTCGGGGGGAGGGCAGGAGGGCGCGGAGCTGGCGCAGGGCAGGGCGGGACAGCAGGAAGTAGAGGGGCGGGTTCCAGCAGGGGGCCAGACAGACCAGCAGGATGGCGATGAGCGAGGCCAGCTCCCAGAGCAGCGACACCCCCCTGACCGGTGCGGGGGGCGGGCGTGAGAGGGACAGGTTCGGGAGGGCGGAGAGCGGGGGCGACCCGGGCGCGCCGGGCGTGCCGGGCGACATGTAGGGCGACAGCACGTTGACGAACTCCAGGGCGTAGTAGGGCAGCCAGCTGATGGCGAAGGCCAGCGTGGAGCCGATGAGCAGCGCCGTGGCCTTCTTGTTGCGGCGGTTGGCGGCCATGCTGATGCGGCAGCGGTGCAGGTGCGTGATGATCAGGAAGCAGTTCAGCGCGATGCAGAACAGCGGAGCCACGTAGTACACCAGGAACGCCGGCACCAGGAAGCCCAGCCACTGGCCCCGCCCCACCGACCACTTACACCCCCCGTCAAACTGGATGTAGGTGACCTTCGGCAGGGCCATGGTGACCGACACCAGCCAGATCACCGCCACCGTGCCGGCTCTGAGACACAGACAGAGCGGCGGAACATAAACTCACCAATCACATGTATTACGTGTCAATTTATTATTGAACTCACCTCATATATTCAGTAAATGTGCATGGAAATATTGATTTCATACAAAATCAAAATGAAAAATTTAATATTTTTATTTTGCGTGTTATATTTTGTGAAAATGTGCTGTCTTGTTGTTGTGAGAACTTTGGCAATGTGTTCAAATATATCCTGCCTTTGAACTATGTGGATATAAAGAATAAATTCAAAGAGAAAGAAAGGGGGAGAGACAGACGGTGAGAGAAAGACAGGAAGAAGCAGAGAGACAGCGGGTTCCCAGTGAAGGAGGTGTTACGGTAACAGTCATCCGGGGAACGAGATGACAGTCACACCTGAAGGGCGAGTCGGAAGAGGGACACTCACACCTGGGTGGGGCGGACCGGGGGCCGGGTGGGCGGGGCCACGATGCGGTAGCGCAGCACGGACAGGGCGGCCAGGCTGAAGATGTCGACGCCCGCCGTCAGCGAGGTCATAAAGCCCAGCAGCACGCAGATGGCGCCCCCTAGCTGCCAGTTCTGGGAGCTGGCGCTGAGCAGGACGCAGGGCAGGGTCAGCAGCGCCCCCAGGTCCGCCAGGCTCAGGTTGAGCAGCAGCACGGAGCTGGGCTTGGACCGGCGCCGCGGGTTCCTCATCAGCACCATCCATACCAGCAGGTGACCTCCCACCCCCACCAGCAGGGACAGCACGCTCACCAGCGGCAGCACCAGCGAGAAGGAGATGGTGGTGTTAGTGGAAACCGTGTTAAAGAGCAGGTTAACGATGGCAGGCATGATAAGTCTGAGAGAGAGAGGGAGAGAGGGAGGAGGGGAGAGAGGGAGGGGGAGAGGGAGAGCGGGACAGAGAGGGAGAGAGAGAGAGAGAGAGGGAGAGGGAGAGGGAGAGAGAGGGAGAGGGAGAGGGAGAGAGAGAGAGGGAGAGGGGGGAGAGAGGGAGAGAAAGAGAGAGGGGGGGAGGGGGAGAGGGAGAGCGGGACAGAGAGCGAGAGAGAGAGAGAGAGAGGGAGAGGGAGAGGGAGAGAGAGGGAGAGGGGGGAGAGAGGGAGAGAAAGAGAGAGAGAGAGAGAGAGGGAGAGGGAGAGGGAGAGAGAGGGAGAGGGAGAGAGAGAGAGGGAGAGGGGGGAGAGAGGGAGAGAAAGAGAGAGGGGGGGGAGGGGGAGAGAGGGAGGGGGAGAGGGAGAATATGTAAAAACTGTTAGCTATGTAACTCTCACTGGATCAGAGCATAAATGGTTTTATTGTGATGTTATGCTGGGAACAATGAAACAGGAGGTAACCAAAGAACACTCTCCTTCTGAAAACCTTGCTGGGTGAGCATAGGCAACGACAACCAAACTACAGCGAAGCCCAGACAAAACTAAGTTTCTAAAGTACGCCAAAGCAAAAGAGAGGCCTGTAAAAGACACTGTGGGAGACTGCCTGACCATCACAGCTGTACAAAAAACTATACTGAAAAGATACAGGCACTGTGAGTACAACCTGGCCATTTAAACCAGCTGACAAGGAAGACGGGCTGACAACTCTGAAATCTGGGGATACAGAAACAGTTATTCATTCTTGTAAAAATAAACTCATAAATGTTCTTACCATCACAAAGCTCTTGTGAAAAATATCAGATGCACCATTACTGGCAATTACACCCACTCAACCAATATAGTTTATCAATCCATGTGACTTTAAATATACATACAGTTTGAACTGACACACCTGTTAAATATATATTAAATGTACTGTGGGGAGTATATTACTTGGTTTCAAGCGTGTTTTTGACATACATTATGTTTGTGAAATTGATTAAAAAAACACAGAACTAAGGCTTGAAATCCATAAGAATTTAGATTGCAATATAATATTGCTTCACCACAGGAATAAGACGAAAACGCATACACATACATATATACACATACACACGCACGCATACACACGCACGCATACACACACACACACGCACACACACACACACACACACACACACACACACACACACACACACACACACACACACACACACAGCCCTCTCACACACACACACACACACACAGCCCTCACACACACACACACACACACAGCCCTCACACGCACACACACACACACACACACACACACACACACACACACACACACACACACACACACACACACACACACACACACACACACACAGCCCTCTCACACACACACACACACACACACGCACACACACACACACCACACACACACACACAGCACACACACACACACACACACACCACACACACACACACACACACACACACACGCACACACACACACACTCACTCACTCACACACACACACACACACACACAGCCCTCACACACACACACACACACACACACACACACACACACACACACCACACACACACACACACACACACACACACACACACACACACACACACGCACACACACACACACTCACTCACTCTCACACACACACACACACACACACACACACACAGCCCTCTCACACACACACACACACACACACACACACAGCCCTCACACACACACACACACACACACAGCCCTCTCACACACACACACACACACACACACACACACACACACACGCACACACACACACACTCACTCACTCACACACACACACACACACACACACACACACACACACAGCCCTCATACAGACATACATACAGGGCAGCACGTCCCCTCTGTAAAAATACATTCAGCTACAGACACAAACAGCGTGACACAGATAAATGGGGAAAGACAACAGCGCTTATGACACAGGTGAAAAGAAATAATCTAACAGGTTGCATTTTTGTCATGATCCACAGGTAGGTGTGCAAACTATGTCACTTCAGTAAGATTTAAATGGCTGTTCTCATGTCTGACTACGTCCACAAGAAAAGTTCTAGTCATGTTATGAACTAACTTCCAGATGAATTCTTTTTCCACTTTTAACATGGCAGTTACCAGCTGTTTTTAAATGCAACTGTCCAGCTGAGCTGTTTGCTGGCAGCTGTGTTGAAAAGACTTTTTGATAAAGTTATGCCACCATGTTATATCTCTAAAGCATTGCCATTCGATTGGAAGGTGAGAAATTGGAAGCTCTGTGCTGTGAAGTCCTGTGCTTGGGATTTCGGAAAAGGCATGCAGTCTGAGAGAGTGACATCTAAAGAGAGCAGGGAAACAGAGAGCAGAGAGATGGAAAGTAATGAAATCCGGAACCTGATGAGAATGACAGCTACTTCCGAACATCAGCGAGGAGTGCAGCCTGGTCCCATCCTGAGGCGATTTCAGCTCCTGAGAGACAAGCGTCCAGCTTCAGTACCGGATTCACACAGCCTGCACGTCTCTCCCTGTCTCTCACTCCCCCCTCCCTCTCTTTCTCTCTCCTCCTCTCTCTGTCCTTCTCTCATTTGCATCCTATTCCCCCCTGTGTTAATGTACTGAAGTGTGCAATTAGTGTGAAATACTGTATTAACTCTCTCTCTCAGTGCAGTGTTAGTGTGCTGTAGTGTGAGTGTGTATATACTGTATTAACCCTCTCTCTCAGTGCAGTGTTAGTGTGCCGTAGTGTCAGTGTGTATATACTGTATTAACCCTCTCTCTCAGTGCAGTGTTAGTGTGCCGTAGTGTCAGTGTGTATATGCTGTATTAACCCTCTCTCTCAGTGCAGTGTTAGTGTGCTGTAGTGTCAGTGTGTATATACTGTGTTAACCCTCTCTCTCAGTGCAGTGTTAGTGTACTATAGTGTCAGTGTATATGTACTGTACTAACCCTTTCTGTCTCTGTACAGCATTAATACAGTTATTAAATGACTGTTAAAAAAATATCAAATTGAAAAAAACATTAAAAGAACAGAATATTAATGATCTGAACACTTGATAGATAAAAAGCAGGTTCACTGCAAAGAATAATCACATACACACACGCACACACACACACACACATACACACACACACACACACACACACACGCACACACGTAAAGGACACATATAATTTTGCCATAAAGGAGCAATAAACACAATCGTTCACCTTCAGCACAGTCTGCCCGAACAGGCATGAGAGTCAGTAATGGTGATCATTCGTCTGTAATTACTTTTTTGGCTGAGACTGTGCAGGAGCATGACTGGGAATCGTCTGCGTGTTCCGTTTCACAAATGACGACAAAATGCAAATTCAAACTTAAAAATAATTAAACTCATTCAGTGCGCACAGCTGGCCGCAGTCTCCCTGCCTGGCAGTGAGCGCGTCTCTCTCTCTCTCTCCTTCTAATGGATGTTTGACTCAGACAGCTGTCGGGGGTAATAAGATTCACCAGTCTCCAAGTAAACACTACCAGAGGAAAGGAAGAAACAGGTGCAGGGAGAGGATGAGGAGAGAGAGAGATGGAGAGAGAGAAAAGGTTAGAGAGAGTTGGATAGATAGGAGAAAGAGAGAGGGGATCAGAGGGGAGAGAGAAAGGGAGGGAGGAGAAGAAGGTAGGAAATACCTGAAACGCTGTTTCCTTTCCTCCATTTGGGGTCCCCTTAATATGACCACTGCCTCCTACTCATTTTCTCTCTCTCACACACACACACACACACACACACTGTATCTCTGCCTCTCCCTCTCCCCCTCTCTCTCTCTCTCTCTCTCTCTCTCTCACACACACACATACACACACACACAGACTCTCTCTCTCTCTCTAACTCTCTCTCTCACACACACACACACACACACCCACACAAGCAAACTTTCTATGGAACAGACAGCAATAAAAACTCATTATATCTCTTCCGCTGTTTACAGAGAATTTCAAGTGTCTTGTCATTAAATCACATCTGCCAGTGTCTTCTGCCTCTCTCCCCCTCTCTTTCCCATTCCTCTGCCTCTCTCCCCTCTCTCTCTTTCTCTCTCTCTCTTTATTCCTCCAATCAGACTATAGCACTGACTTATTCTCACTCATTCTCTCGAGCATTTTTATTATCAAACATGCAGAATATGGATCTGGAACATTGCTACTAAACTCTTCCGTTCATCATAAGGGCTTGGAGTTTTCGAATAATAGCCATCTAGCCTTTGAGAGATGCTGTTTTTGGGCCTCCGGCACCTCAGCGGTGTGGCAGGAGCCCTCATGAGCAGGGGGAGGTCTCTTCTTGCGCCACGTTTACCTGAACTTGTAATCAAGGGGAGCTGTACTGTACTTGTGTTTGCAAAAACACAAGTGTGTGTGAGAGCGTGTGTGTGTGTGTGTCTACGTGT
>NC_050606.1:1259025-1266525 GCF_013368585.1 Megalops cyprinoides
GTTACAGTAACTCCACTGGGATGCGTGCAGTACCGGAGCTCTCCAGCAGGTGCCGCTGTCGCATGTAGGCCAGGCTGGGTTTGCTGCTCTGAGGAGGGGGGTCTGGTTTTGGTCCAGATGGAGCACTTCCACGACGCTCCTCCCGCGGTGCCTGTCTGTCTGTCTGCCCCTCTGGTGATGGCTGTCTGTCTGTCTGCGTATCTGTGACAGGCTGCTTGTCTGATTTGGTCTGTCTGTCTGTCTGTGTGTCTGAGACAGACTGCCTTTCTGATTTGGTCTGTCTGTCTGTCTGCGTGTCAGAGACAGACTGCCTATCTGATCTGGTCTGTCTGTCTGTCTGCGTGTCAGAGACAGACTGCCTATCTGATCTGGTCTGTCTGTCTGTCTGTGTGTCAGAGACAGGCTGCCTGTCTGATTTGGTCTGTCTGTCTGTCTGTGAGACAGAGGGACCCTGACTGCTTGTTGGACTGTGGGACTGCATTGGTATCTCGGCCTGTGGGTGTGGTTCATGCGTCGGCCTGTCTGTATGTCTCTCCTCCGCCCCCTGGTGGTCACTCTGTGAGTCTGCACCCTCCGGCCCATCTGTACGTCTGTCTGTCTCTTTGTCAGGCTCGGATTTCTGGGACAGAGAGGCATGGATGTAGGAGATGTCATTTCATCAAAGACTGCTGTAGACCATCTGCCTGCAGGCTAAAGTTCATTAACCAATCACTCCTCACACCTCAGAGACCGTAGGATTGTCGCTAAGCTTTAATGATACAGGTTTGGTTCACCAGTTTACATTTATATCAACAGGGACAAAACTCAAAAATCTGAAAAGCAGTAGTTACAAAACTACACCAAGAATCAGTGTACAGGACCGTACCTGTCTGTGTGTGAGGCAGGGGGGTTTGGCTCCCCCTGTGGCAGGAAGTGGTATGCCTGGCACAGGCCTGACCGGCAGCTGTCGTGCTTGGCTCTCGCCCTTACGGTCGTCCTCCTTCCCATCCGAGCCCTCACTGGGGGGATTCCCACAATCCCGTGAGTGTTGGAGAGTGTACAGGTTCTCGGTGGCAGAACTGGGGGGGGGGGTCGAGATGACTCTTAGGAAAAGGGGGGTATGCCAGACTGCATCCGATTTCTCATACATAATTCACAGATTATAAACTTAAATTTCTTAAAGCTTAAATTTCATTTTCACACACTGCTGCTCTTCATATCTGTGCAAAACCATTCAGTCCAGGTCATCAGGTTTGGCTAACAGTCATCTTCCACAGTTTATACCCTGACTGCTGCTCTGACCGCTGCTCCACACTGCTGCTCTGACTACTGCTCCACACTGCTGTCCTGACCGCTGCTCCATACTGCTGCTCTGACCACTGCTCCACATTGCTGCTCTGACCACTGCTCCACACTGCTGCTCTGACCACTGCTCCACACTGCTGCTCTGACTGCTGCTCCACACTGCTGCTCTGACTGCTGCTCCACACTGCTGCTCTGACTACTGCTCCACACTGCTGTCCTGATCGCTGCTCCATACTGCTGCTCTGACCACTGCTCCACACTGCTGCTCTGACCACTGCTCCACACTGCTGCTCTGACCACTGCTCCACACTGCTGCTCTGACCGCTGCTGCACACTGCTGCTCTGACTGCTGCTCCACACTGCTGCTCTGATTGTTGCTGAAGTCACATACTTGCTGGGTGCTGTTACAACTGTCCGGCACTCCTCCCCACAGGCTCCTCCCCCTTCACCGGACTCTGTCCCCTGATTGGATATGGTCGAGTTGCGGTTCCTACGGAAACCGAATATTGACAGCATATTGCGCCTCTTCTTTCTTCTGAAAGACTGCGCTTGATGGAGGGATGAAAGCTGACTGAAACAGAGAGAGAGAGAGAGAGAGAGAGAGAGAGAGAGAGAGAAACATCACTTTGATGTGTCAGTTTACTTTAACTTAGCCAGTGTGTATGACTGTGTGCATGTGCATGTGTGTGTCTGTGAGCATATGGGTTTGTGTTTGAGTGTGTAAGTATGCATAGGTGCGTGAATAACAGTGAATGTGTGTGTAAGAGAGGGTGTTTGAGATGCTGTATATGTGAGAGAGAGGAGCACCTGTCAGGTAGGACTCTTTTTGTGTAAAAATCAGGCAGTCCGTCATCAAGAGGGGTCACAGCCCCATTCTCTGTGCAGTGCTGGAGAGAGAGGGAGGAAGGGAGAAAGAAACAGATAAAGGAATGAGAACATCATTCACATTTCACATTCATCGAAAGTATTTCATTCCTTTTAGAACACACAGTACACGACCTGTAATGAAGTGCAAATGGCGCAGACGCAAAAGTGTGAATGAATCTATTCTAAAATCAGAGGTATTGCCACACGAGCATCAGAGGGCATAGGAGTGCAGTGAGTCAGAGGTGCACGGGTGTGTCAGCCCTTCCCAGCTTTATGCACTCCTCTGAGGACTTCCTCTTGCTATTGATATCTCGCACCAGCTCAAATTGTCTCTTACCCCAATTTCTTTTGCCTGTTTCGCACGGTTTTGCAGTTTTGCAGTGAAACGAGAAAGTGGTGAGCTTGCATTACTGACGGGCACACAGACTTTCTGTTGATGTGAATTATGTAAGAGTCATATAAAATACATTTAAAAGTCCGCTCCCTGCCAGTAAAACTCTGCGGAATGCAATACAAGGTTACACAGGATCGGGCTGAATTTTAATAAAGTGTGAGAACACTTCTGATGCAGGGGAAGATGGAGAAGATAAAAGCTTTTGTCAATTAACTTTGTCAGTCTGCCTCTCTCCCTCTCTCTCGCCCTCCTTCTCTTTCTCTCTCTCCCCCCGCCTCTCTCTCCTTCTCTCTCTCCCCTTATCTCCCTCTTTCTCTCTCTCTCTCTAGCACTCTAAGTAGTGCTCAATGGCGTACGCTACACAGGAGCTACGCTCAGAACCCAAAATACAGGGAAGGATGACTGCATAACTCTGAGCTCAGGGAGGGAAGTAAAGCTCGTAGATGCTGGAGGATATCAGGGCTCAGAGAGGCAGTTCTGGAGGTAAGCTGAATGCTCCGTCTTACTAAAATCCCTGAATGAAAGAGGCCAAGCCGATTCATATTCACCGAACGGGAAACTATTACCCTCCGTAGCAGGATCAGAAAACAGGCGGCGGCATTATGGGTCAGTGTGAAATCAGGCACGCCCTTAGGTTAGCCCCTGCTAACACATTCAGAAAAAACACACAGTGTGTTTCATGGCATAGCATAGCAGCGCAGCCAAAAGCTAAAGGCTAAAACACCATCAAATCACATATCTAAAAATACACACAAACAGGCAACCAATCATTCTCTCAGTTTCCCTCATCTCCTTCCCTCCCTCTCTGATGTACACCCTTAACCAGTAAGATGTTGGTGCAAAGGTCAGCGCCGGGGTCAGAGGTCAGGTATAGACGTCAGCAGGACTCACAGAGTCAGATGGGGCGTGTCCTCTCCGGTGTCTCCGTGGCGGCCTCGGCCTGACCCTGGTCACGTGATGCAGAGGTGCACCCTGGGTAGGCAGGGCAGACAGACACTCCCATGATGCCGAGTGGGAGAGGGGTGCGGAGGGGAGAGGAGCTGAGTAAGGTGGGGAGGAACTGGAGTCATCACCCAGACCTGGGACACGGACAGCATTCATACGTTAGCAGCTTGTTTCTTACAAAATTTCCAGTTATGGCAAACTCTCAGGTATTGATGTTCAGTGGTAAAGAAATGCAGTATGATACTGCCATAACCGTCTGCAAACTCCAGTCTTATTCTACATGACACAGAGGTCAAGCTCTTCTATACCAATGGCCTGGTTCTACTGTCGCTCAGAAAATAAGCGCTACAACCGAATTGCATTTTTTGTCAGGAACAGGCCATGGCAGTATTACTAAAAAGACCAAATGATAGCGTTATGATACTTCCAAAGACCTGGAGTATTTCTCTTTTTCTTAGATGGAAAATATAGAAAGATATTTGAACTAAACCAAGCAGAACCTGGGGGACACAGGAAGGTGCAGCTGCCAGCGCTGCAGAGTGGATCTGAGCAGACGGAAACCCTCCCTGGGTTTGGGCCACTGACAGAGGGAGGAAATAGAAAGACTCACTCAGTCGGGTGGAAACAGGACGAATCCGTCTGGTTCTGGAGCTCCTCTTCTTTATGGCAATGGTGTCCTACACAGAGAGAAGAGCTACATGAAACCTGCACTCATACAAGTATTAAAGCTAACACTGTACACACACACACACACACACACACAAACACACACACACACACACACTCACGATGCTCGTCCCCAGCTCTTCGTCAGTGATGTCCAGTGAGTCTCTGTGTCTGTGAGATCGTCGGCCTGTGCCTCCCTCCTCCCAACGCTTCACCTGAGACACCTGCCGGCTCTGACACAGGAGAGGGGGATTCAAACAGACAGATACACACACACACACACACACACACACACACACACAAACACACACACACGCGCACACACACACGCACGCACACACGCACGCACACACACACGCACACGCACACACGCACACGCACACACACGCACACACACACACGCACACGCACACGCACACGCGCACACGCACACGCACACGCGCACACGCACACACGCACACACGCACACACAAACGCACACACACACACACGCACACACACACGCACACACACACGCACACACACACACACATATACACACACAGAGCAGGGGAATGAGGATGGATGAGTAAGACACGCCCCTACCAGGGTCTTATGGGTAGCATACAGCTCCTGCAGAATCTGATCCACTATAGAGTTAGTGAGGTATGAGACCACGGAGAGTTTCACCTCCCTGAGAGAGAGGGAGAGAGAAGGAGAGAGAGAGAGAGAGAGAGGGAGAGGGAGAAAACATCAGATCATAATCAAGCTCACTGCCTTTAACCCTGACCATATTCTTCCCTTGTTCCCACTCCTCTCCCGCCTCCTCTCTCCCTCCCCCTTTTCTCTCCCTCCCCCCTTCTCTCTCCCTCCCTCGCGCCCCTCACTCCAGAGCTCGGTGGATGTCCTGGGCCGCTCTCTCCATCAGGGCGGTTCGGATGGCGGAGCGAGGGATGGACACGCGTTCGGAGACTGAGGAGAGGGGCGGGGTCAGGCGCTCGGCTGCCGAGGAGGAGAGAGGGCACAGCTCCCGACACAGAGACACCATGGAGTCCACGATCACCTGGGGTAGAGACGCCAATCAATCAATCAATCAATCAATTAACCCATCAATCAATCAATCAGTCAATCACTCAATCACTCCATGACAGGCAGGCAGACAGACAGGCAGGCAGACAGATAGACAGACAGACACACAGACAGACAGGCAGGCAGACAGACAGACAGACAGACAAACAGCACAGCAGGCAGGCAGACAGACAGACAGGCAGGCAGACACACAGACAGACAGGCAGACACACAGACAGACAGGCAGGCAGACACACAGACAGACAGGCAGACACACAGACAGACAGGCAGGCAGACAGACAGACAGACACACAGACAAACAACACAGCAGGCAGACAGACAGACAGACAAACAGCCCGAGGCTTAGACGTACCTGCAGTTCCTTGTCGGCTGCCTTGGCCAGTTCCCCAGCCAGTGAGTCCAGCTTCTGTCTGACTGGACCGTCCACTGAGAGAACATGGGCCAACTCACACAGAGAGGGGTACAGCTGAGAGAGAGAGAGGGGAGTTATACACACACATACACACACGCACACACACATACACACACACACACACATAGAGACACAAACTGTCTCTCTCACACACACACACACACACACTCACCGCGCGGGAGTTCCGGGCCTCCTTCAGCACCTGTCTGGCAGCCTGCAGCTCCTCCCCCTCCCCCGCCCCCCGCAGAACACACACCTGCTGCTGTACACGCACACACAGCCTCTCCATCACCTGGGGGGGAGAGGGGGAGAGAGACGGGGGGGAGAGAGAGAGAGAGAGAGAGAAAGAGATGGGGGGAGAGAGAGAGAGAGAGAGAAGGAGAGAGACGGGGGGAGAGAGAGAGAGAGAGAGAAAGAGATGGGGGGAGAGAGAGAGAGAGAGAGAAGGAGAGAGACGGGGGGAGAGAGAGAGAAAGGGAGAGAGAGAGAGAGAGAGCGAGAGAGAGAGAGAAAGAGGGAGAGACGGGGGAGAGAGACGGGGGGAGAGAGAGGGAGAGAGAGAGAGGGAGAGAGAGGGCAAAAGAGAAGGAGTCATATATCTGTATCTCTGCTGCTCTCTCTGCGCTTCATCACCTGGTACCTGTTTTTAACATCATCATGCCTACCTGTTCGGCGGTGCTGGTAACCAGGCCCTGATGCAGACGCAGTGCCTGTCTCTGCGAGAATCGCTGCGTCTGATTATTCCTCAGCAGAGCCCTCTGGATCTGAGAGAGAGAGAGAGAGAGAGAGAGAGAGAGAGAGGAAGGGATTTTAGCTATGATTTTGCATAATGTTGTCATATTTACGTGAAAATTGCTTTGGCATTTCTGTGCATCTGTGTGGTCATGCCAGTAAAGGTATAAATTTGAATTTGAATTTGAATCTGAAAAGGTGAGAGAAAGAGAGAACAAGATATAGCTTCAAAAAGTGAGATCTGAGGGAAGCTATTTCAGAATCATGGGGGGATGAAACAGAGGAAAACAGTGCACTGTATCCCAGACATGCTGTGTTTGAGTCGGGTTTTGAGAATGAGGTGTTTGGGATGCGATTTTCGGGATGGGGTTTTTGGGATGGGGTTTTCAGGATGGGGTTTTTGGGATGCGGTTTTCAGGATGGGGTATTTGGGATGCGGTTTTCGGGATGCGGTTTTCGGGGCTGGGTATTTGGGATGGCTTACCTTGGTCAGCGCCTGCTCGGTCCTCTCGGGGGCACTGCGGTAAGCCTGTGTGGCGTCGCTCAGCGGGAGGGGCATGTACTGCAGAGTGAAGTTACTGACAGGAGACGAACAGCAGGGGGGGCATGGGGGGGGGGTTTACAGGCATTAGAGACCTGTCTCCACGTTTCCGTTTAAAAAAGATGCTGCTTTTAGAACGTCAGTGGAAGAATTCACTGGACCGCCCAAACCTTGCCTCACCCTCAGGTTTCAGCTTCATTTGCACACTGGCCCTGCACTACACTCTGGGTTTGGAGAGTTTTAGGTGGCTCCTCTCTTTAAATCACAGAGCGGGATGCCCTTTGGTCCCTGTGGTGATGTGGCAGCCCTGTACGGTGTGTGTGTTTGTGTGTGTGTAGGGAGGCTGATGAAATGAGAAGCAATGAGACTGGCTAAGATAAAGCTGCGGTCATTACATCACCACCTGTCATAATGAAGGTGGAACACCAATAAACTCCCCATTCATCTGCACTATTACATCATCATTACTCCATTACATCATAACGGAGGCAGAACACCGATAACCTCCCCATTCATCTGCACTATTACATCATCATTACTCCATTACATCATAATGGAGGTGGAACACCGATAACCTCCCCATTCATCTGC
>NC_050606.1:1276525-1279025 GCF_013368585.1 Megalops cyprinoides
AGTGAGTGTGTGTTTGTGTGTGTGAGTGTGTGTGTGTGTGTGTGTGTGTGTGTGTGTGTGTGTGTGAGTGAGTGTGTGTGTGTGTGTGTGTGTGTGTGTTTCTCACCGCAGGCTCTCTGGGTCTCCACTGATGTTTCTGAGCTTGGAGAAAATTTCCTGCTTCCATCAGAGACGTCTCCTTCTGACCGACAGATCGAGGGACTGAAAGAATGAAAGAATCAGCTTTGTAATGTTAGAGAAATGAGAGAGAGGGGGAGAGGGAGAGAGAGAGGGGGAGAGAGGGAGAGAGAGAGACAGAGGGAGGAGAGAGAGAGGGAGAGAGAGACAGAGAGGGATAGAGGAAGAGAGAGAGATTCAAAGACAGAGGGTGAGGTGAGGAGAGAGTGGAAGAAGGATAGAGGAAAAAGGAGCAGCGGAGAGAGGGGGGGGGAGAGAACGAAAGCGGGAGAGAGGCATGTTTGTTGGATTATTTAATCAGTGTAATGTAATTTCATCCTGTTATCATCCCTTTAGCGCCTCACAAACGTTGATTGCACAGCTCATGCCTCTTGGTCCCTGCACAGGCAGCAGAAAGTGAGACTAGCACTGCTGCGCGGGACTCTTCCTTCTGCAGACGATAGATCACACGCTCGCACCGCCAGTCAGGAAATTAGCACTCATTTGAAGCAAAAGCCACAGACCCATGAAATAAGACAAGATACAAATTTAGCTCAATAAAGATCAATGACGCAGATACAAGCCAAGCTTGCAGACAGCTCTATCTGTAACTCTATCTGCGGAAACGTCTCGTTTCGGAGGGCGGTTCCCACCGGGGGGCAGAATCATGCCACCCCTGTGTCTGATGCGCATAAAACGATCCCGCCAGCCAGTGCGGTGTGTTGCACAGAGACACGCTCACAGCACGGCGAGATCACAGGGGCCCGGCCCTCCACCGAGACTCACCGCTCTCACCGTATGTGAGCGGACTCCTGATTCCATCCCGTCTGGCGTCTGCAGCTGCTGGCCATGAGTGGAGCCTCTCCAGTAATCATATTCCACAGCTCCTCCGCTGCCCTGAGCCTAATGCCGGCCTTAAGAGCCCCTTATATTGATCTTGGCGTGGCCACTTCCTCCATATGAAATCAGATTCGTGGCCCCCCTCCCCCCTCATCGCCCCCCCCCCCGCGGCCCCACTCCGAGCCAGCGCCACACAGCTGTAGCAGCTGATCCTCTCAGCCTAATTGAGGCGAATGACATCACTGGAATTTGAATTTCAATCGGAGCTTAATTGGACAGTTGCTATCTTGTGATGGTGATCTGTGCGCACTTGCTGCAGGGGAGAGGGGGGCATAATGTACCGTGTGACTGACTCATGTAGCCGGTAATGTATTGGCTAACAGGGTTATCGATCGGCTGAGAGACGGTAGGCTCCTTCACTTGAGATTCGGGTAACGGGCCAAGAGTGTGCTTTGCTGTAGGTTACACAAGGAGACGGTCAGCAGACACAGACTTACGCGAACACGGAGTTGTTGAAGATCCTGGAGAGGGCAAAGTTCACGTGGTTGATCACATGGTCGAGGTGGTCACGTGACTGCAGCCTCAGGGAGTAAGTGGATTTGTCCGTTTCTATGACGACCTGCACAGGGGAGATGCGTGATGTGAGCAGGGACGGCAAACTTTATTTAGCACTGTAATTAGAAGTGGAGGAAGTGCGTTCCAAATTTTTCAGTTCTCCCTCCTCGAGAAGCACATAAGCACTGCTACAGCGTAATTACAGTATTAGAATCAGTATTAAATTGCAGTGCAGATACAGGTTCAGACTAATGCAGAGTAATTCTTTGAAACTGTAGTGGCTGAGGTATTGGAAGCCATTGTGGCTCACAGCCCTGAGATAGTCTCTCATAGGCGGCCAGGGGTAAACTGAGCTAAAATGGCTGCCATGTAGCTGCAGTTTCCTGGGCATGGCCTCCCACCTGGTGCTCGGGGTGCGTGTTCATGGCTCGAATCTCCAAGAAGTTAAAAGTCAGCTCCATCTGAAATTCAAAGTGTCAGTTATTGTCACAAAAAGGGACGCCCCCTCTCGGTCCTGCCCTTTCCGGCCTCTCTGTATTCTATCTATTTACGCATTGCATTGTGTTAACAGCATCCCATCATGCAGCACAGTAACCCAGTCACCTGGGAAGGGGACAAGAGGGCAAAATGTGGTGCCACGCTCAATAAAACTGATTGATTGATTGATTGATTGATTGACGGGTTGACTGATGGGTTGATTGACCGATACTCTTGCATGACTGAGTGGCAGCAACTACATACAGGGACGATGACCATGTAATGAGAGAAATGTGAAAAAAATCACCTTTGTGGGTACTTTAGCTGTTAAGAGGTAAAGTCTCCATGTTGTCAGGACCTGGCAAATAGACAGAGTGAGTTAGACAGGGTGCAGAGACATCCTTCTGCAGAAATATGTCATCCATATAAGTAAATATGTCACTGACATGTGACATATTTACTTAAATGGATA
>NC_050606.1:1284025-1309025 GCF_013368585.1 Megalops cyprinoides
CTCCTTTATCCCTCTCTCTTACTCTCTGTCTGTATGTGGGTGTCTGTTTGTGCATATGTGATTGTGTATATTGGTGTGTGTGTGGGTGTGTGTGCGCGTGGGTGTGTGCGTGTGTGTATGTGTGTGTGCGCATGTGTATGTGTTGGTGTGAGTGTGTGTGTGTGAGTGTGTGTGTGTGTGTGTATGTGTATGTGCGCGTGTGTATGTGTTGGTGTGAGTGTGTGAGTGAGTGGGTGAGTGTGTGTGTGTGTGTGTGTGTGTGTGTGTGTGTGTGTGTGTGCGCGTGTGTATGTGTTGGTGTGAGTGTGTGAGTGAGTGGGTGAGTGTGTGTGTGTGTGTGTGTGTGTGTGTGTGCACGTGTGTATGTGTGTGTGTGTGTGTGTGTGTGTGTGTGTGTGTGTGTGTGTGTATGTGTGTGTGTGAGTGTGAGTGTGTGAGTGTGTATGTGTGTATATGTGTGTGTGTGTGTGTGTCAGGGACTCAGTGGGAAGCCTGGACCAACACTGGCACACAAAGACAGCTGGTAAAGAACACAAACACAGCAGGGGGGGGTTGCAGGGGGGAGAATGGGGGGGGGGGGGCGGAGCACATGGCATCAGTCTGTTTATGTTACATTTTCACTGAGATACTTTCTCTTTTTTCTGATGCCACATTTAGGTTTCACGGGACTAGCTCACTGCATTTGGCAAACTCTCTATTAATATTTATCATATCAGCGCTTTTATCTTTTAAACAATTTCATCATGCTACAGTGAAAATAATACTAATAATTCTGAATTTGTGTAAATAGTTTGAAAAAGGAAATTCGCTTGTTTTGAGTTAGTCAGATATGACGGATTGGGATGATCAGATACAAAGACCTATGGGAAGATGTGCTTCAGACACCACAGGGAAGACAGAAGAGAGAAAGAGAGAGAGGGGGAGGGGGAGAGTGAGACGAGGAAATGACAAGATAGAGAGTGACAGAGGTGAAGAGAGAGAACCACAAAGGCATTAACAGAGAAAGGAAGAGAGAGAGAGACAAGAGAAGGAGAGTATATATGACAAAATAATAAAATTGTCAAAATATGAGAAAACAAAATATTATTAAACCACAAACAAAGAAATCCAAAAAATAATGATTCCAAGCACTGAAAACACACACACACACGCGTGCACGCGCACACACACACACACACTCACACAAACATCTGATGCTAACTCTGCAGCTGGGAAACTGCTTTTGGGAAAATTGGACTCAACAAAAACCTCAACTGGACATTAAAATAGAAATGTAGGATGGAACAATTTCAAAACACTCTTTAAAACAGTACAAATTTTTAAGAGAAAGAGTGAGAGAGACAGAGAGAGAGCAGGAAATAGATGCAAGGAGCAGCAGGGGTGTATGTGTGGGAGGGGGCTGGGGGTGCAGGGTTTGGGGAGCGTAGGGCTATGAGACACGGCGTTACGCTGCTTGATTCTGTCTGTAGAGATTCCTGCACTCCTCGCTCAGCTCAGCATCAGCAGATGAAGCCTCCCACACCTCCTCTTCACTGGGATTAGGCAATTAGCAATTGATTTGAGTAATTAGTTAATTACCCTTCAGCTCCACCAGTGGCTTGCAGTCCCGTCAGCTGGACTGTAATTTAGCAGCCAGGGAATGCCACTTCCCTAATCGCTGAGGCCATTCAAGTCTGAAACTAAGGTGCTGTCCATTTATTGTGACTGTCTTATATGATAAAAAATTTAAACCCTTTTTTAGATTTTCAGATGTGTTTAAATATTCAGCATTTAGAGAAATCGAGCTTCTCTGATTCATACTGCATCTGTTCCTGACCGTGGCACCTTGTTGTCAGGCTGACAGCCAGTGAAAAGAGAGCATCTGAAATGACCTCACCAGAATCCTGTCCTCTGATTTGCCGTTCTTGGTATCCAGCTTGATGCTGCGCACAAACTTGATTGACGGTTTGTCAATAACCTTCCTGATGCTATCTGTAAAAACAAGAACAATCACTAATTAAGGATAAATTACACACACACACACAGACACACTCTCTCTCTCTCACACATACACACACACACACACACACACACACACACACACACAGACACACACTCTGTTTCTCTCTCTCTCTCACACACACACACACACACACAGACACTCTCTCTCTCTCTCTCTCTCTCTCTCTCTCTCTCTCAGACACACACACACACACACACACACACACACACACACACACGTGCATGTTGAAAATGGATTTATTTAGTGTCAGTCTCTTTTGGTAGGGTAAACTGACTGACGCCTGCTGCCCTGGGCCCAAACGCACAAAAGAACAAACACAAAAACAGCCATAAACAGGTCTCCGGGAGACCAGCACAGAGCGCTGTGCACTTTCCCGTCGTCTACGGCCGAAACTTAGGCTCCAATTATGTGGGTGTTAAATTAATTATTTAGGTTTCAACTTAACTTATCTAGGAAATTTCAGCCTGGAAGTGAATCAACTGTGCAGGCGTGAGTGTTGAGGAATTGTTGAGGAAAAATCTTCATTGTGATCCCGATCAATATTTGGTTATGAATATTTCAACCCTGTCCTGTACGGCAGTGAAATACGGGGTCCACTTACAGGGAAAGATTTTGCTTAATGGCACAAACAGCAGACTGAAACCCTGCATGAGGAGTTCTGTAAAAATATCCTGCAGATAGACCCAGCACAGAGGAAAACAAAGCAGGGCAGAATTAGGACAGTATTTATTATTAATCAGAATGCGAGAAATGGCAATTACGCTTTGGAAACATTTATAGAATCATAACCCCCACTCAAATCCTCGCAGAACCCTGTAGTGCTAAGGGCTGAGCCCAGGAAAGAGCCCCCTTATTCAGCTGCTGGGAAACCTCAGTCCTCTCACCCCCACTGACATCACCCAGCCACATGACCACAGTATCCCAACCACAACCAGTCCAACAACTCACAAACAACACAAATGACCGCATCACCTACAGGAGGGCACACACACGCATACACACACACACACACACACACACACACACACACACACACACACACACACACATACATACACACGCACGCATACACACTCACACACACACACACACACACACACACACATACATACACACGCACGCATACACACACACACACACAGACACACACATACACACACACATACACACACACACACACACACACACACATACATACATACACACGCACGCATACACACACACACACGCACGCATACACACACACACACACACGCACACACACACACACACTCAGAAGCATGAAATTAAACAGAGTGCTATGTGGCTGTGATGACAGTGTGACACAGCGGTAAGGAGCAGCGCTTTTACCTGAAAGGTTGCTGGTTCGATTCCCTGCTGGGGCACTGCAGCTGTACCCTTGGGCAAGGTGCTTAACCCAGAATTGCCTCAGTAAATACCCAGCTGTACATGTGGATAATGTGCAAACGGCTCTGGGTAAGAGCATCTGCTAAATGACAGTAAAGTCATGCAACATGGCCCCAAAGGGAGAGCACAGTGTGGACGGCGAACTGAACAGGCAAACGGACGAAAGCAGGGAGAAGGTTCAGACTCAGTGAGACAAGCTGCGCTCGCAGCGCCAGCTCAGAGCTGTCGAAACTGAGCCGCGTTTCCTAACCAGATGTGAAAAAAGGTACCAGAAACATGACAAATCATTTCCCCAAAACAAACAAATTCTGCTCACTGATCACGAACCTCTGAGGCACCCAAAAACAACCTCTTTGGAAAGGAGAGACAACCGTCAGCACTGCTGGCACAGTCTGAGGGACGGCTAGAGATAAAAAAGCAGCTTTTTATTTCATTTCATTTCCTTTTAAGAATATGTAAATACACAGATCACTGTACTTTGTTGTAATTTTTTTTATGTAGTTAAATATGCTTTGGCAATACATACATAGTCTTTGTAATACGGTTAAAGCAAACTGATATTGCTGGAGACTGATTCAGTGACTCGCTGATATTGCTGGAGACTGATTCAGTGACTCGCTGATATTGCTGGAGACTGATTCAGTGACTCGCTGATATTGTCAGACACAGATACACGGAGTGACTGACACCAGGAGAGACATGATGGTGAGCTTTTCTGAGTTATTTCCTGATGCAGGGCGCTCCTAGCTGACAGGAACTGACTGACTCTTTCAACTGACAGTCCAGGAAACACGCTGATGAAGTGGCACATAGACTGACAGACAGAGTGACTCAGTGACAAACGGACAGAAAGACTGACTGCCTAACACATACTCAAACTGGTAGGACAGCTAGTTAGCACACACCCAGACGGTCTGACCACTGTACCTGTAGCTGACTCCACAGTCTAGTTTTGAGCACAGACAAAATATCTCTCCCTCCCTCTCTCTCTCCCTCTCTCTCTCTATCTCTCTCCCTCTCCCTCTCTGTCTCTCACACACACACACACACACACACACACTCAGGCGCGACAGGAAGCAGCTAGCTCTTAGCAGACAAACGGGTTAAATCTGGCGACAGGAATAGAGAAGTAAGTTGACTCAGTCCTGTGAGCCAGAGAGGTGAGAGGAGAGAGAAAGAGGAAGATGGCAGATCATGTGAGGCAGACAGAGATGATCACAACCAGGAGGAGAGAATCACCATCATTAAACTAAAGAGCAAGGAAAGAAAGCAGCCATGCAGAGGCTTTAACAAGCACACACACACATACACACACACACACACACACACACACACACACACCCACACACACTCACACTCACACACACACACACACACACACACACACACACACACATACACGCACACACACACACATACACGCACACACACACACACACACACACACACACACACACACACTCACACACACACACACACGCACACACAGACACACACAGGGGCAGCAGTTATGTAGCAGTTGCCACATAGTGGTTAAGGATCAGGTTGTCGGTGTGATTCCCCATGGGGACACTGCTGCTGTACGCGTGGGCAAGGTACTTAACCCACCATTGCCTCAGTAAATACCCAGCTGTACATGTGGATAATATTGTAAAAACCTGTAATTGATGTAAGTCGCTCTGGATAAGAGTGTCTGCTAACTGCCTATAATGCAATGCATACACACACATGCACAGAGGTACACACAGACATGGACGCATACACACACTCACACACCTACCCCAGAGTATCTTAACTTACTGTACATGCACAGCCTCCGTGCCTAATTTCAGTTTTATTCTAGTTCCGAACTTCGGTGTTCTGAACAAACACCAAGTATTTAGTCACGTTTAATCAACATCCACTGACCTCTGTGAGCGCACTGGAGAAAACACTACCTGCACATCATTCAAAGAGAGCAAAGGAGAGAAGGAGAGACAGAGGTAATGCAGCTATTACCATCTTTAATCTCCGCAGAAACCCAATCACTTAAAGCTACTACAGTCCCAGAGGAGAGTGGGAGAGGAACAGCATGTGTGATCATTAGACAGAGAGAGATGGCAGGGCCAGAGACAGCCACTGCAGAGAGGGAGAGATGCATTACGAGAGAATGGGAGAGAGAGAGAGATGGAGAGGCCAACACTAAAGAGCCGGCAAACAAATACTTCTCTGCTGGTTGTAATTTGAGAGAGAGAGGGACTAGCGTAATTACTCCTGTACAAACTGTGCTCTCTGTTAATTCGGGTAGCAACATCACACTACTAAACAAACACACAAACACACGATACTCTCGCACCATTAACACAAAAAACACACACACCACCTCAATGGTGTCCCACTGCTAACACACACACACGCACACACACACACACACACACACATACACCTGCATCGCTTTGCTAACACTAAGCTCACACTGACCTGAGATCAGTGCTGCAAACCAACCACAAATGACAGCAAATCAAACCACAGAAGCAGCCACTGCACTGAGGCCGCTGGTCCTGAGCACCAGTGACAGGTGCTGACTAAGGCCAGGCAGAGTCGTTGTGTCCTGGTTGTCAGGGGAAGGCCTTAGTCACAGTCAGGTGAGCTGGGAAAGTATGAGGTCACAGTGAGACAGCTCACCCTCTCCGAAACTGGGAAAAAACGCAACAGCACCAGACAGGGTGTAAGGTCTTGTCCTGAATTTCCCTGACCCGGCAGGACCCACAAACCAACACAGGAACACCAGAAACACTATCCATTACAGCCTGAAGGACACATCTGGATCTCTCTGAACCTAATCAGAGCTGCAGGTGTTCCCTGGTTCTGATCTTTGCTGAAGAGAAGGTGTGATGCTCCTGTAGGATGAGTTAACACTGCGGTGCGCATGGCCACGGGTTCGAGTGCTGAATCCACCTCCACCTCGCTCCTCACAGGGTCCTTAATTATAATCTAATGAAATAAACACGTTTTGAAAGCTCCCGCCAGGCCGGGTTTTCGGGTGCGCGTAACACCATCTATGGTCTGATTGCTGCACTGGCCCATTAAGCTCTCTACAGGATTTGGGAACACACATGTATGCCTGGCATGCAAATTAAATTGGCTTGAACAGAATTTGGAGAGAGAGAGAGAGAAAGAGAGAGAGGGAGAGAGAGAGAGACGGAGAGAGAGAGAGGGAGCGGGAGAGGGAGAGAGAGAGAGAGAGAGAGAGAGGGAGAGAGAGAGAGAGAGAGAGGGGGGAGAGAGAGAGAGAGAGAGGGAGAGAGAGAGAGAGAGAGAGAGAGGGGGGAGAGAGAGAGGGGGGAGAGAGAGATGGAGAGATGAAGGGAGAGAGAGGGACACAGAAAGAGAGGAAGTGAGAGAGAAGTTGTAGATGAAGCGATGAAAAGATGGAGGAACAAAGGGAGGGACGGTGGATGAGAAACAGAGATGAAAGAAAGAGGAGGAGAGAGGGGGAGAAAGACAGAGAGAGCGAGGGAGAAGAGAAAGAAAGAGAGAGAGAGGGAGGAAGGGAGGGAGCCAGGGAAAGATGGGAAAAGTGTGGATTCTGCAGGATTAATCAGCACAGTGTGTCTAATAAAGACATGTGGAGTAATTAACTCTGAGACACTCCCCACTGATCTGTGCTCTGAGCGCTCACACAACCTATGGTGTGTGTGTGTGTGTGTGTGAGTGTGTGTGTACGAGTGTGTATTTACATGTATTTGTGTATGAGAGTGTGCACAAGTGCATGTTCATGTCACTGTGTGTGTTTATGGGTTGTTCTGTGTGCTTTTGTGTGTGTGTGTGTGTGAGTCACTGTGTGCGTGTGTGTGTTGGGGCTGGTGTGGAAAGCTCTGATAGCCCCTCAGGACAGTCATGCTGTCTCCTTCCTTAAAAAACCAGCCTCGCCGTCTCTCACTTCAGAGCCCTGAAGCTCCGCTTTATTTCAGAGCAAAATGCATGTGCGCACTTTAACACACACGCAACGCACATCAAAGCGCACGCCCACACACGCACAGACATGGACACACGCACACACACACAGGTGAACATTGTGCACACAGGCGTACATGCACTTTCATCCCACGGCACACACATGCACACACACAGCGGTATTCTGCTTTATTAAATAGCGGGAATCGGGGGTTTCACATGTGTAGCCGCAGAAATATGAACGCCGTTTGTTTCCCCGCATTATCGCAAAACCAGCCAATGTTGGGTGTGATCAATACGATTAGAGCAACTGTGACGTGGGCGCACAGACGTCAATTACTCGGCCTATGGATATGATATTCCCGTTGGTACAAAATCCGCTCGCTGCATATGAAGGCGAGACTAATGGAATCGCAGTTATAAATCTGTTCAAGAGAAAAAAAATGTCACAAATTACCACGCTATGTGGACAGTGCAGAAGCGGTTAAGCGCCTTAGCCAGTGGTATCGCAGACACTGCACGATACACTGCGACCGGCAAACAAATGACGATGATGATGGTTGTCATTATAACCATAATGTTTGTTCCCTTACCTGTAATTTCCCTGCTCACGCTGATGAAGCAGGAGGCGGCGGTCTCTTTGGAAGCCATCGTGCCCTTATCTCTCTTTCCCCGTGGTGCAGAATCAGGGGAAGAGATCTAATTCGTGTCACATAGGCATTCCGACAGTAGATCCGACGGCTCCAGCGCTCATATACAAATCATATCACTGAGAGAGAGCGCGAGCGAGCGAGGGAGAAATAGAAGGAGGAGGGGGGAGGGAGAGAGGGAGGGGGCTGAGATAGAGAGAGAAATAGATATACGAGTGCATATGACAATGATTTTTTAAGACGCGGTAATTCCGAGTGTGCGGACACAGAGAGCACGAAACGAGCATGAAATCACGAAACCTCTCCGCAACCCCACGCCGAAAGAAAAGGCTCTATAACGTTCTCATATGGCGAGACCTGTCAGATCAAAACAAGAGGGGTGCCATGGACCCCACGTGGGCATTTTGGGGTACAGGTGGAAAGAACTTCACGCTCGAACGCCAGAGAGCATAAACCTTTGCAGGTGGGGTGCCTGGAAAAAGTAAGAAAAACTTGAATGGGTCATGTGATCAACAGATTAATAGGACAAGCTGAGCCGTCACATTTGAAATGTAAGTGAAATAATCAAAAATCGTGACTTTGTTGAGGCGCGTGACGCATGTAGTTGACTGTTTCAACACTACTTTAAACCAAGTTCGCAAGCACTTCATTCATAACCCGACGACATATCTGAGAAAGGACATTAGAGTGCAAACTACATGTAGCAAAAGCCAAAATATTGTTTCTGCTGTCTACTGACAAGTAAGCTTTCCCCGTATTTCATGAGCAAACGAAACGTGTCACTTCAGCGTTGCGCTTGAACCCGTCTCCCCCTGGCGTTGGGGCAGCTGCATCCTTCAGGGGGACCGGCGCTCGGACTGCCATCAGCGACAGCTGCCCGGAACAACGTGCGAAGACGTTCAACCAAGTTATCAAGGATAAGTAAGGCTGTGTAGCTCCACCTGACGCTTCTTTGGTTGAAAACGATGTTTGTATGTGTGTGTGTGTGTGTGTGTGTGTGTGTGTGTGCATGTGTGCGTGCGTGTGTGTGAGTGTGTTCTTCAGTCAGATGCCTTTTATCTTTTAGCCTTGCTTACAAAATTAAAGATGCTAAAGATGCTTGCTGAGAAAAATAAAATCAAAATTGCCGATGGCAAGCACAAGATGACCTGCAGTCAGCGAGAACTGATTTTAAATAAACGCTCAATTGCTTCAATCAGAAAATTCCCTGAGAGACCATTTTGTTGTGTATTTTAATCTGTCTCTTCCTCTCTCTCTCGGCCCCTCTCCGTGCAGCGCGACAGTGCGGTGAAATATGATGTCACGGCAGGTGTGTGCGCTTCTGTTGCGTTTCGGCTGCCTCCCCGCTCCCCGCAGACTGTGTGCGTGCGTGCGTGTGCGCGTACACCTACATTCATGTTCCACAGCTGGATCTGGAATTACTGCCCTTTGACCCCCAGGGGCCCGCCTGACTGCTCAGTGGGTGTGTGTTTGTGCGGTGCAGGGAAGACTTTAATTCATGATTCAGTATTAACAAATTGAAAGTACTGGAACAGTCTGAGTTTATAATCATACATATTAAATTTAAAAATCCCTCTGAAGCAGAGTATTTGGAAAGCATAAACATATTGCACCATTTCTAAACATTGATACAAAAAACATTAGCGCATTGAGACTTCCTAGCGGATTCCCTGCCTTTTTCCCCCACATACTCATCCAACCACTTAACCAAATTCTGGTCTTACAGAGAAGAGAGGTGTGCGATACACAGCACACATGAGGTAACAATGCTGCATCTGCCCCCAAGTGGTCACATGTGGAAATTGCACCAATTTACCCCTTGCACCAACATCGTAAAAGAAGAGGGAGGAAAATCATAATTGGAGGTTAAAGCTAATTACACCCACGACAGAACACAGAGAGGACTGTGTGACCAGACTTTATTTTTTCTGTGTGTCTGTCTGCCAGTCTGTGAACCTGAAAAAGTTGCTGAGCAGAACCGGATGCTGCTGCGTGACACGCCTGACTGTGGAAACGGTAAGGGACAGTTTGATTGGCTGAATGGCTGAATAGCGGTGGTGGTTTACGTGCCTGTTTCTAAGCCCTTTCTGCTGTAAGTGAGAGTGCATTTCATCATAAACAGTTAACAGAATAACTGCTGATCAGAAGCATTTTCAGGTTAAAATATTCAAACAGTAATACAAAATCTACTGCACTAGAGGATTGTTATGCAATGGAAATATCCTGTCTTTTCCAATGATGCCTGTACTTTTTCTTGTTTACTTTGCTTTGCTCTGATTATTTGGTATGTGTGTGTGCATGGTTGTTTTGGGGAGGTGATATATTTTGACAGTAAATACATTCTGAAATGATTAAATCATGATCCATCATGGTTCATTTTGATCTGCATTATCAAGCCTGTGAAATGATCACCACAGGAAGAGGTGCAGTCAGGGAGGTTTAGCACCATAAATCATCAAAAATAAAAAAAAAAAATGGAAATACAAAATCTTAGCAAAATCACCACTTTAATGTTGGGACAATATAACAATTACAAGAAATCAACACACTAATTATAGTGTTATTAGATTTGTCAAGGGGCCACAGATTAGATTTGCTCTGACCGGAACATTACATTACATTACAGTCATTTAGAGAGTCAGAGTGAAAATGCCAGGCACTAATGGGAATGTTTCTTTCACAATCTTTTGTTCTCAAACATGGGTGGCCATGTTGCCCTCTTGCCCTTGAAAAAGATATTTTTAATCTCATGGAACTTCATAAAATGAAATACCAAAAAAGGTAAATAAAAGACAAATAAAAGATTAAAATGAATAAAATAAACAAAATGAGGCCATTCCACTGCTGTCATTTAGCAGATGCTGGCTCTTTTCCAAAGCATGTTACAAACCATTTATATGGCTGGATATTTACTAAAACAGAAGTGAAAGGCTGTGGGTTAAGTACCTTTCCCAAGGGTACAACAGCAGCAGGGAATTGAACAAGCGGCTCTTTGATTACAAGCCCTACTCCTCACCGTTACACCACACACGTGGATGTGAGTCCTGTCACACAAGCCCTACTCCTCACCGTTACACCACACACGTGGATGTGAGTCCTGTCACACAAGCCCTACTCCTCACCGTTACACCACACACGTGGATGTGAGTCCTGTCACACATGCCCTACTCCTCACCGTTACACCGCACACGTGGATGTGATTCCTGTCACACAAGTCCTTTCTGCAAGTTTTCCTTTTAAAAAAATCAAACCATAAAAATGAAAATATAACTAATTCAAAACTGTGTTTTGTTCTATGACTCACTTATTGAGATATGAAAGACAGAATGTTTGGATGTGACTTGTTTTTGACTGAATAATTTAAGAGGAGAAATGAAAAATGATGAATGCTCACTGGGAATTCCCATCAATATACATCAAAAAAACATATTTCAATTTTTGCATCTGGGAGAATGTGAGAGAATTTGAGAGAATTTGCATTTTTCATTTAATGAAAAAATATGATATCCTCCTTCTGAGAGACCCCAAATTCATTTTGAATTTTGACTATAGGTTTTTACATCCTTTCCATTCAAGCTGAAATATGAAGTGAAGTGGTGATTGGTTGTCTCAGTAATGTCTCATGTATGTTCAATTCAATTTCAATTCAATTCATTTTTATTTGTATGTCTCAGTAATGTCTCAGTAATGTCTCATGTATGTCTCAGTAATGTCTCATGTATGTCTCAGTAATGTCTCATGTATGTCTCAGCAACGTCTCAGTAATGTCTCAGTAATGTCTCAGTAATGTCTCATGTATGTCTCCGTAATGTCTCAGTAATGTCTCAGTAATGTCTCATGTATGTTTCAGTAATGTTTCAGTAATGTCTCATGTATGTCTCAGTAATGTCTCATGTATGTTTCAGTAATGTCTCAGTAATGTCTCATGTATGTCTCAGTAATGTCTCATGTATGTTTCAGTAATGTCTCATGTATGTTTCAGTAATGTCTGAGTAATGTCTCATGTATGTCTCAGTAATGTCTCATGTATGTCTCAGTAATGTCTCATGTGTTTGTCTGTCTTAAGGCTCTGCTGCAGCCTGGTGCCATGGGAATGGAGGACCCAGGACACCATCTTAGAGCAGAAATTTTATTTCTTTGTTTTGCAGAGTGAGATGAGGGGATGCAGACTATCCCAGCACCTTAGCCATCACATTATATGGATCATCTTGTTATGAAGTGGAATTTTTAATCTCAGATCTGAGAGTTACTGGTTTTGTTTATGCCTTGTGCGTTTTGTCTGTTGTCTTGCTCGAATTGCAGCAGCAGAGATGGGGAACGTTCACACAGCCGAAGCCAGGTGGAAGACCCTACGGATTCTCGACAGGAACATCCGGAGGCTTGGGCGAAGCAGAGTGCAGAGGCTTGGGTCACAGGTGCAGTGGCTGCTGGGAAAGTTAAACGTGGGCTTTAAATGCAAAGAGGACGCTGGAACCCAGGTTATCCCCACCGGTCATTCCCTCACCTGTAACCCCACAGAGTCCTTGTACATCATCGTGTTCTATGTCCACCTGCTCACCCGGGAACCCACTGAAACGATCATCAAAGCCCCCCATCTTAAATCTGCAATCTGCACCAAAGGTGGAGGGTTCAGATAAACAAACGCCAATGAGGTTTGGATTGACGGGGAAGGTCACAAACAGAAGCCAGCGGCAGTATCTGAGAAAGAGTGTGGTGCTGCTCTTAAAATGAGTGATAAAGAGGTCCATTTCCTGAGAGAAAAATAAAGGCGTCAACACCATTTTGAGTCCAAACTCAAAAACTGCACTTAAATGCATTTAAATTAATATTGTGCCCAGTGTGGTACTGCTAACTAAATACTGCTAGCTGTTCAGCCCTGCTTCTCATCGGTATTGTTTTTGCTCTGTACCAAACTCTGAAAAATGAGCTGTTACTCATTGTGAGTGAGATGCTGGTGTTTATCTCATACTGTCATGGAGGTTTTAAAGAAAGAGATGCAGACATGAGCTGAAGTTATCATCGCTCTGGATCGCCCCGGAATATACCCTCTGCTGCAGTTTACAAAGAGTACCACTAGATGTCAGTATTTACTTACCAACCTTGGTGAAATTTCTTTCCTATAAACTTTCAGGATGCGAGTCATTTCAGGTTTCTCCTTTTAACTCAATATCATCTTGATATAATGAACTACAGCACAACATGGACCTCATGCTTGTATAACAACTCTAGATAATTTTATACATGATGATGTAAAAAACCCGGAGCATAAAAAACTCAACATGAGATAATACATGAGTATTGAGTATGTAAGGTGCAAAAGTATCCAGACCCTTGACTAATTCTCACATTTTACTGAATAACAAATGAGATATTTAAACTTCATTGCGTGTCATATTTTAAAAATCAGTTTTTATGTGACATTTGTTTTCTGTCAGAAAATATTTTTAAGAAAAATGAAAATAAAAAAAAAACATGCACACACCATCTCATACATGTTTTCGGTGATTAAAATATGTGTATTTGGTTACCAGGTATACAGTCCCAATCTGACAGTGTCTGATAGTGTCAACACTTGTGCCTAAAATACAGCACATGAGAGGATAGCAGACCCTGACTGAAAGAAGGAACGTCAGTGTTACCATCACGGAGGACTCTCCTCCTACTCTGATTGGTTGGAGAGAGAGCACTAGAAAACATTGAGAGGCACCCAAATTGTCATGGAAACTCCTCTGACCTTCACTGCCTCCAGACCCCGCCATCTTTCTCTCTTCTTTTTAGTGTCTCTCAGCCAGCAGAAGCTCCCTATGGCTCTCTCTCTGTCTGTGGTTCCTCTCTCCCAAATCTCTCCATCACAGCACAGATTCTCTCTCGACTAATTAAGATTGTTAATGAAGATTTAATTTCTCAGTTCAAACAAAGCATGTGACATATATATGCCTGAGAGAGAGAGAGAGAGAGAGAGAGAGAGAGAGAGAGAGAGAGACTTTGTGGCAGCTTGTCATAACCCTCCTCACCCCCCCTCCTCCTCCCTCCCCCTCCCACCTCTCTGCCAATGATTTCAGGGTCTACTTCGAGGAAAAGGTGACCAGCATCCGGGACTCCTTCTCTCCCTCAACAACATTCTTGACCACCACGGGCAACTCCATCAACCAGCTGTCTTCCTTCATGCCGCTCAAAGACTTGGAAGTACTACAACTCATCACAGACCACCACGCCACAACCTGCCCTCTGGACCCCATCCCCTCTACCCTGCTCCAATCCATATCTGGTGAGATCGCCCCATTTCTTTCCTCATTTATCAACTCCTCACTAACCTCTGGCACTGTCCCCACAGACTTCAAGAAAGCTCTGGTCACACCGCTCCTCAAGAAACCATCTACCGACCCATCCGATGTTACAAACTACCGACCGGTATCTCTTCTCTCATTTCTAAAACCTTGGAACGTGCAGTACTTAACCAACTCTCCCCTTTTCTTCTCAGGAACAACCTCCTAGACCCCCATCAGTCAGGATTCAGAGCTGGACACTCAACAGAAACTGCACTCCTGGCTGTGACAGAGGCTCTCCACACGGCTAGAGCCTCCGGCTCGTCATCTGTCCTCATCCTCCTCGACCTCTCTGCTGCTTTCGATACAGTCAACCACCAGACACTATTATCAAAGCTGTCTGAGATGGGCATCTCTGGAACTGCCCTCTCCTGGTTCATGTCCTACCTGACTGGTAGATCTTCCCAGATCTACTGGAAAGGCTCCACCTCTGCACCCACCCCCCTCACTACAGGAGTCCCACAGGGTTCAGTACTGGGACCCCTACTCTTCTCAATTTATATTAACTCTCTTGGCTCAGTTATCAAATCACATGGTTTCTCCTATCACTGCTATGCTGACGACATCCAACTCTTTTTCTCTTTCCCTCCCTCTACCCCCCAGGTCAACGAAAGAATCTCTGCATGCCTGGCTGACATCTCCAAATGGATGACATCCCACCACCTGAAGCTGAACCTCAGTAAAACGGATCTCCTCTTCATCCCAGCCGGCCCTTCCCCCCTGCATGACCTTTCCATCACCTTCGATGGCACCACAATACCATCCTCTCGGACAGCAAAGAGCTTGGGCATCACCCTCGACAGCAACCTGGACTTCAAGGAGTACATTGCTCGCACGTCACGGACCTGCCGATTCCTCCTCCACAACATCAGGAGGATTCGCCCGTTCCTAACCACATACGCGACGCAGCTCCTTATCCAGGCCACAGTTCTCCCTCGACTGGACTACTGCAACGCTCTCCTTGCAGGCCTCCCAGCATGCACCACCCACCCTCTCCAGCTCATCCAGAATGCAGCTGCCCGACTGATCTTCAACCTCCCCAAATTCTCCCATGTTACTCCCCTGCTGAAATCCCTCCACTGGCTTCCTGTCGCTGCCAGGATCAGATTCAAGACCCTGACCCTCGCCTTCTCTGCAGTCAACAGGACAGCCCCTGCCTACCTCCAAGAACTCATCCAGCCCTACACACCAGCCCGACCCCTACGCTCAGCAGCAACTGGACGCCTTGCTCCCTGCATGGTCAAGGCAGGAGGTGCTCGTTCTGCCAGACATCGGCGTTTCGCCTACATCGCTCCCCAGTGGTGGAACGAACTCCCGGTCTCGCTACGGACAGCTCCTTCACCCCAGTCCTTCAGACGGGGCCTGAAGACGCACCTCTTCAGACTCTACCTGGACTGACCCAGCACACAATTGCTGCCCCCCCCCCCCCCCCCCCCCCGCCCATCAGTGCTGTAAATTGCTGTGCTTTTGAAAAATTGCTGTGCTTTTTAAATTGTGCTTTTAAATTTTGTCTCTTGTTGCCGCCTTAACCCTGACGCTCATTGTGCCGTTTTGAAGTTGTTGAAGTTTGCCGTTCGAAAGTATATCGTACTAGTGGCCCTTTAGGCTGTAATTGTAAAAATCTGATAGTACTGCGTCCTCAAACAGACCTTGCTCTCAGCTGAGAACTGTCTCATTGTGGAACTGTACACATCCTGTCCCCGTACTGTCGCTGTACCTACTGTATGCACTTTTGTAAGTCGCTTTGGATAAAAGCGTCTGCTAAATAAATAAATGTAAATGTAAACTTGAGGGACAGCCAGTGAGGCCACCCATTTCTGAAAACACCAGCTCCATCTCTGTCTGTGATTATTATTGGAAGGGTCCTGTTTTGTGTTCAACATAATTGTCCCCTTTTCTCTTTTCTTCTTTTTTATGCGTGTGTATGTACATGGCTTTGGCAATAATGTTGTTGTAACGTTCATGCCAATAAAGCTTTCTTGAATTGAAAAAATTGAAATGAAATTGATAGACAGAGACAGAGAGAGAGAGAGAGAGAGAGAATAAAAGACACCACCAACAACACTGACGCTATTCAGTGACTGAAAGAACCTGCTTAGGAATGGCACAGCTTTCTTTCTTTGCGTTATTCTTACGCTGTTTCATTATTTGCATCTGCCCCCCCCCCCCCCCCCCGACCTTAACCGTAACCACCCCCGCCCCCCCTTTAGAGGGGTCCATTGCAGCACTCAGTCTGCCCCTGCCCCCAGTCTCGCTGGATCTCTGGTGTGTCTGTAAGCGACGCGCAGGGCTGTGGGTGGGTGTGTGAATCAGCGTCTTCAGAGTGCGGAGTGAAAGCAGGAACTTCTGCAGCGTCAGCTTATCGTTACCATCGAGCGGCAACACGCCTGTTCTGCTTTCCTGCATCAGGGGTGGGGGGGCACACCTCACAGCTGCGAGGAACTTCTAAAACTAAATAAGAAAGAAAACAAGTCTAAACCAACATTCAGCTTTTTTGGAAGTTCAATGGAAGCTTCTGGAAATATATAGAGGTATCCAAAGGCAACACAGATCAAAGGCAACAAAGATCAAAGCGACAAACTGCCATCTTGAGGTTAAAAAAGAGTAAAAAGAATCATGCAGAAATGCATGCATGAATATTGCCTTCCTGGCTGGGTCGCTGTTTAAGTCATGCCTGTTAAGCAGGCGTTATGCCTTTACACTTGGCTTAGCAGACACTTTTATCCAGGATAATTTATGCAGGGTATTTACTGAAGCAGTATGGGTTAAATAGCAAACCTCAGAAAGATGATACTTAAATTTGCCACGTTGGCATGAAAAGGTGAACCCGTGCGCAGTGTGGATTACGGTGGGAGTTCGTTGTGATTTGGGGTGTTTTGTATCCTGGAGCCCTTGGTAAAATAGAAGGAGTCATGAATTCCAACAAGCACCACGACCAGGGTTTCTGTTCACTGGAATATAGTGGGACATTTTCGCAAAAATAAAGAAAAAAAGCACAAAGAAATAAATAATTGATTACTTCTGTCAAGAAGGTTACATAAATCTAGCCTTACATCTAAAGTGTCCAAAGTATTTATCCAAATCTACAAAGAGACAGTCGACGAGCCCAAAATAAATGTTCTCAACTGATAATCTCAATGTCCAGATGTCAATGCATTTGCAACATTTGTGATATCAACTCCAGAAAGCAGTTTCCCAATGAAATGGCTTGAGGGTCAGAGAAAGCAAAATAGCGTTGATAATAGTTTTTTGCCATGGGATGTTTTTGGTATTTTCTGGGTTTATTCCAGAATAATCCACTGAATCGATTCCATAAATCCACACAAGCACTGTGCCCCCCCTCAGAAAGACGAGCTGCATGCCACTACTCAGAAGACCCAACTTATGACACCTGTTCCAGACTGGTCATTCATGTAGCGTATTGTTTGTTATATGAACAATATGACTTTGCTACTAAAGCTAAAGTATAACCCTTTAAAAAATACCAAAAAATATTAAATATTGATGGGGTATGTACCAGCTGCGGAAACGGAATTGACTGTGGAGAGATGTATCCACAGCCCCAGTTTGCATGCATATCTCAAAGCAACATGTGCAGTCTCCTTTCCTGAGCATACAAGTCATTTACGGATATCATATAGGATAACATATAGGACCCAATTTTTAAATAAATAAATAAATAAATAAATAAATAAATGTTCTAATTGTCTGGAACAAGAACAATAACAATGTGAAAATTGGTCAAAAGGACATTATCTTTAAAAAAGTAATCAAGCCTAGCCGTGTGATGAAGAAACGTCATCAAATGGCACTTAGGCTAATTCTGCAAAAAGCATATTGTAATATGTGGTAGGCCTGTGACAGTCTGGCCTACCATCCCTTTCCAGTATGAGTCCATCAGAGGTTGTTAATGAAAATTCACTGCTTCACTGAAAATTCCAGAAGGCCTGTGGCGTTGGATAAGTACATAAACAGATCAATAGTTTGAAATAGATCGATAGATCCAGAAAGAGATGACATAGCTAGATCAATAGGTCCAGAAACAGACAGCAGTTAAGCTAAATGGTCGTATTACTGAGAGCACCTGGTAGAGTTACGTACGCTGGAACTACAAACACACAGGTGAACATATCTGAAATCTGGGTAAAGATTAATTTAATCTTAATTACAAAAAAACATCTTGCTATTTTACAGTGAAAATCAGAAAAAATACACGGGGCAATAAAAACATACAACTGTACAAAACTGAACTGCATAGTCACCTTACTAAGCATGATATGCGTTTTTGCAAGAGAGCGATTGTACCTTAGATTGGCCACCTTGCATCAGACGGGATTGAGAAACCCATCATGCCTTGAGCAACTTCCCTAAAATTTTAAATCTAAACATTACTAAGCAGAGTGTCCTCCCTTTCTGTGCAGTATAAAAACAGAGAGAAACCCAAACAGCAGCATCCTCTCTCAGACCTCCACTGACCACGCCCACTCACACACCTGGCCAGGTAAGACCCAAAATTATTATACATTAAATACATGTCAAAAGTGTGAACTACGTATGCAAAAAATATAAGTTATTGTAACTTTGTAACTTTCATGGGGTACTGTAAACATGTAATCAAATTCCATTGTATTGTACTATACATGAAAGCACACATACAAAAGTTGCAATAACTGAGATGATATAACTAATATGATTTTAAATATTAGAGTATTACAATATTACAATATATTCTATACATTCAAACATTAAGTATATGAAAATATCTTTTTCATTTTGGTTTTATGAATACATGTTTGATTTTAGCTTTGATTATAACTTTTTGAGGCTGTGCCACATTGAGGGGGGGGGGGGGGGGGGGGGGGGACTAAAAACAGGGCTGATTGTCTCTGTCCAAGTATTTGTGGAAAAGCCCAGTATTCAGCTGTGATGAGAGAATTCAGGCAGGAGTTAATGCCAGAGCATCCAGGCTAGGAGTTTGGGGTCAGTAACATTTACTATTTAAATGATTTTAACAGATGTTAAAATAGGTGTAAAGTATAAAACAGCATTTGTCATTTCTATTCATGTCATTTTATTGATATTTTGTACCATATGCTGTGACATACTCCCTGGGTCATATATCTGAAATGAAACGTGCATACACATCAAATCAAGTGTCACAGTATCTTTGAGATTTGAATAATTTTATCAGAAACTTTTGTCTTTTCAACTCACAAACACACCGCTGCTCAGTTAGGGTGTGTGTTGTATTTCACATTCCTCCACATTTTTTTCCACATTTTTTTTTTTATTTCTGATTGCCTCTGCAGTTATATTGGCAAGTAAATATGTGTAATGTGATATATATATATATATATATATATATATATATATATATATATCTCACCGGTGACTTTTTCCCTCTTCCAGCAGGACAGCCATTTAAAAAAATCAGACTGTTTTTGAGGTGAGACCTGAAATAACATCTAATAATAATTTTTTGTTTTTTAAATGAAACTGTCAAAAATGAAATTGTACTTAACTCAAAATTGTGTTTTTGTTCTAATGTCTCCTCTTTTTATGAATGGTGAAAAAATGAAATTAAAAATGTATGCTAGAACATGACATGTTTTATGATTAAATAACAACTGGGAGCTGCAATTAATTTGCATCACAATCAGATATTTTGATTTTTACAGTTCATTGTGTAAAGAATTCCTCTATATTATGAGCAAGAAGTGCCACACTCACTTTGTGCGTGATTGATTTTGATCAGGTTGAAACAGCTGGGTATGTGTATCTGTATTGAAGCAATTGTAGATTAAGTATGTGCCGAAGGGTACGGCAGCAGTGCCCCGCTGAGGAATTGAACTGGCAACCTTTCAGTGACGAGCCCTGCTCCTCACCGCTGCACCTGGTGCGTTTGTGTGTTCTCTCGTTCGAACGGCAGCAGCTAAGATGGGGAACGTTCATGCAGCCAACGCCACGGGCGAGACCCTGCAGATCTTCTACAGCAAAAACCAGATTTCCCCCCAGGACCTGACCGTGAAACTGGCAGGAGAGGCGGGGGCCACGGGTGTAGTGCCTTCTGGGAAAGCTTCGGCGGGGGTGGACGTGGGATTCAAATGGAAGGAGTCAGTTGGGTCCCAGGTGATCCCCCTCGATCAGTTCATCAACTGCAACCCCACAGGGGATCTGCACATATCCCTTTTCTACATCAACAATGACATGGAGCCCACAAAAAAGATCATGGAAAACGTCAAATTCCCTGCACATAAGTCTGTCATTTTCACCAAGGGTGGAGGGTTCAAGTACGCGAGGCAGGGTGAGATTTGGATTGATGAGGAAGGTCGAGATCACAGGCCAAAAACGAAGTGTGAGAGGGGAGTTTATACCACTTTTGAGAGGTATGACAAAGGTGTCCAGGCAAACTTGTTAAAATCCAAATGAGAAAATGCCTTGCTCACATTGCATTGCATGAAGCTCCAAAAAAAGCATTTAGAGAAGGAGGTAAGCATCGCAGCACAGCGATGATGCTAATGTACAAAGCGTTCGACCGTTAGCCTTTCAGCTCTGCTTCTCATTGGTTAAGCTCTTTGCCAAACTCTAAAAAATTATTCATCACTCATTGCGAATGAGACGCCGGTGTTTATCTCATGCTGTCATGGATGTTTTAAAGAAACGATGCCGGGCAGAAAACTGGTCAAAAATCTGTGCCCTTTGCTTTTTGTTTTCCTGCTCAATAAACCAAAGCATTCCTGCACCTGCCATGCCCTGTGAGAGTTTCCTTTGAAAACCCCTTCCACAGCACTGCACCCCCCGTGTTAGGAGCTGAGACACCCTCGCCACGCGGCCCAGATAAATGCCTGTTTAAAATGAGGACCCCTGCTTCCTGTTGGAAATGGGATGGCCTTGCAGAGGACTCACATGTAGCTGCACCTACACTGTCATCTTGTCCCTTTCCCAATCAAATTCCCTGCTGGATCTTATGAGACACCTCACCCCGTGTGGTCATAGCTTTGGCCCATCAGGGATTCAAACTCACAGCCCAGCACACGATCCACTGCTCTGGTCACAGTGAGCCATGGGCTCTCGCGCATGGTGGGGGCCGGGAAACGACACAGATGTCTTGGTTTCGCAATAACACTGCATATGTATGATCCCACTCATTAACTGTGAATCACATTGTAATTAATGCAATATTAAGACAGCAACAACATTGTTATTAATGCTCAATGCATGACTCACCCCTTTATAAATGATTTCGGAATAATGACTGCAGCAAAGCCATTAACATCAACAGCAGCTGCTGCAAAAAATAATCATAATGTTAATAACATGAATAAATGTCATGGATATTTTATTAATGGTTACTTATTATGAAAGTGACCGTCATAACAAAATAATTATCACAAGAATTTTCTTACAGATATTAAACTGTCACAAAATGTCACAAAACTTTCTCTGGCTGGACCACAATCAAACTGAGGTTGTAATAATTGGTTGTAAAACACAGAGTAAAATTTTTTTTTCAAAACCCAGGACCAGTGGCTGCAAACAGAAAACATATAAAAATGTGGGGTTTTTTTTGTGGGGAAAAACGTTTATTTCTTCATTTGAGAAACATACCCAGGGTTTGGCCATCTCAATCATAGTTTAATGCTGAGAGGTTAGTTCATGCTTTTGTCACGAGACCACTGCCGTGCGTGAGTCTCTGGACTGTCTGATCACTGACAGGCTGTAACCTAAAGCCTGCAGCCAGAGTACAAGCAGAGCTGAACAGAGTCCTCATTACCCATCTGCTGCCCCCTGTGATGGCTGACTGTGAGTTTTGGAATTGATTTTGAGTTCCTCTTATTGGTTTAAAGCACAGAGTGGTTCAGCACCTGAACACGTTAAAGATCTGTTATCTGATTACGAGCCCAATGGCAGTCTCAGATCCCTCTAATTCACTCCCTGTTCCACACACATTCTGTGCCTGCTTTGGAGCAACTGGTCCAGACGCCAGGGGGCACCTGTGAAGGAGAACATATTAACATTACATAATAAATAAATATTTCATTTATATAAAGATCAGTTTTCCCACTGTTATATCTAATTCATTGATTGATCATTGATTAGGCCCACTCACTGATAACAGTTTCTGACTATTTTTCCTTTTTTTAAATACTGGAATGTATCTTCATAGCTTTCCTTCTGACTGAAGTATTTTTTTTCAGATATTTTCAAACATAAATGTTAATTTTAAATCTGTGCCTGTATTGTAGCATTAGGTTTCATTGCCCTCGCCGCTGGAAAATGTCCTCTTCTGCAGTTCATAAAAATCACCACTAGGTGTCAGGATTTATTCACAACCCTGGTGAAGACGTGATCCAAGTCGCATGTTTAAAGTTAAGGGAACTTATTCAACATTTAATTCAACATCATCTTGATATCATACAGTACAGAAGAACTTCATAGTCATATAATAACTCTACATGATCTTATGTATGTTAATGTAAAACTGGAGAAAAAAAGCATGACCTAGATCAGATAACGTGAGAATATAGAATTATAGAATGCAATAATAATAATTTATTATTGGTAATGCTTCATTTTTCCACATTGGCTGGAAGCCCTCTGCATTCCATGCACACACCATCTCAAAATCATGTGATCTGGATTCGGTGGGGTGACTGTATACAGTCCCTATCTGACAGCGTCTGAGAGTGCCGACGTTTCTGCCTAAAATACAGCACATGAGATGATAACAGATGCCAACTAAAAGAAGGAGCATCAGTGCTACCATTTGGAGGGAGACTCTCTGCGAGCTGGATAGCTAGCTAACGTACCTGATGGACCATCTGAAGCTCACAAAGCATTTGACTAGCTAACTGACTAGCCCAATGCTACATTCTGCCTTAAACTGACATTCATAAAATCTGATTGGTTGGAGAGAGAGAGCACTAGAAAACATTGAGAGGCACCCAAATTGTCATGGAAACTCCTCTGACCTTCACTGCCTCCAGACCCCGCCATCTTTCTCTCTTCTTTTTAGTGTCTCTCAGCCAGCAGAAGCTCCCTATCGCTCTCTCTCTGTCTGTGGTTCCTCTCTCCCACCCTCCTCCCAAATCTCTCCATCACAGCACAGATTCTCTCTCGACTAATTAAGATCGTTAATGAAGATTTAATTTCTCACTTCAAACAAAGCATGTGGCTCACAGCAGCCTGATAGAAAGGCAGAGAGATAGAGAGAGAAAGTGAGAGAAAAACTCTTCCTGAAATTTAAATACCCCTGTTTCACCGTGCTCCATACTACTGCATGACTCCTCGATTTAAGGTCAACCAAAACTACATTTCCTCATAGATTGGATGTAAGAAGCCTTCTGTTATTTTGAATGCTTGTGACAGTGTAGTACTTTTTAGGCAATACTAATGGTAGAGCGGTGAAAATAAACGGCGTGAATAAAAAGACTGAAAACACCAAGGAGGACAGGAGATGCTTGAAGTCTGCAGAGGGGAAACACAAAGCCTCTGACATCACTGACAGTGCACCCACGGACTCCGACAGGTCATTTAGTCGTTTTCGTGCCAGAGGTGGTCTGTGGGTGATGATCTGTCTGATGTGGTACCGCATTGTCCTGAAGGGGGCACTCTTGCTTCTGATATGGGACCATGTAGTGACCTCCCGGGAGGGCCGAGCCCTGCACTGGCCTCTCAGACTGTCTCCTCTGGACGCTGTGTGTAGCATCCCTCTCTGACTGCTCCCTCTCACTCTCTCTCTCTCTCCCTCCATCCCCTCTCTCTCTCTCCCTCTCCAGAGTGGAGGCTTGTGTACAGTTCTTAATTAAACAGAGCACTGCCTATCTGATGAGATCTTCGTCAACACAGATTAATAATGAATTGGTCTTTCTCTCTGAAATCGCTCCAAATACCCATGTCCTCAGAGTAGGCCAGAGTCTGTCTGTTTGTTTGAGTGGAAATGTCTTTGAAAGAGCTGTATTCCACACGGATACACACACACACACACACACACACACTCACTCACTCACTCACTCACTCACTCTCTTTCACACACACATGTACGTGCATGCACATGCACACAGGCTAACACACACCCACATGCGCACACACACACACTCACTCACTCACTCACTCACTGTGTGTGTCAGGGGGTGCAGTATATCCACGCTCTCTCTCATTGCTGTGACTCACCAGGTTGTCGGAAGATCTTTGCCCCCCCCCCCCCCCCCCCGCCTCGTACTCCTCCTCTTCCTCCTCCTCCTCCTCCTCCTCCGGGAGGGGGGCGGTGGGGGTGCAGATCAAAGCTGACACGCAAGCATCCTCTACAGACACTCAGCCTCTGAAAACTGCAGAGTACTCCAACCTCTGTGTGCTGCAGTGCCCTCAACCTGTGTCTCTCTTTCTCAAACACACACACACACACACACACACACACACACACACACACACACACACACACACACACACACACACACATACACACACAGACACACAGACACACACATACACACACAGACACACAGACACACGCACACACACATACACACGGATACACACAGATATACACACACTCTCACACAGACACACACAGAGCTGACATTAATCAGAGCTGACAGTGTGATGTTTTTGAGAGAGAGGCTCTCCCTTGCAGGACTGAGCTGCTGACATCAATGAGGGCACGACTGGTCTCCCGCACC
>NC_050606.1:1329025-1334025 GCF_013368585.1 Megalops cyprinoides
GCAGAACAGGCAGTCAGAGCGGAGAGGCTTGTTGCTCAGTGACAGGGAGGTTTAAAGATTCTGATCAGGGACGTGTAATTGTTCTGTTTTTTTTTTAGAGAGCTGTCACGCACATCGCCCCAGTCCTCCGGCCTGTCCCTACGTCAACCCACTTCAAAGAGCCTTTCAGACTTGTTGTCATCCACCTCACCTTGGAGATATCACTCCCACTTCACTGGAGTGATTTGTTTATGGCCATCCGATTGGCCACAGCCCCAACTGTGGTGCCCCGCGATTGGTCGACGGCTTGAATGGGGGCCGGATTAGTCACACAGAGAGCTGGACCAGCAAATAGGAGAAGGAGCCAATTAGAGGCCTGGTGTTTCATGCTGGTTTAGCAAAGAAAGCAGGCACAGAAGGCTAAGAGGCACAGAAACAAAGAGAGAGAGAAAGAGTGAGAGAAGGAGAGACAGAACCGAAGGGCAGGAGCTCAGGAACCTCCATCATAATTACACCGTGTGTTCACAGCCATTGTTATCCTTCACCGTGGCGGGGTCAGAGCGGCGGGGAGACAGCAGTCCTTTTCTCACAATGCCCCTCAGCTGCACAGCACCTCACAAAAGCCTCTCTGAGCAATTACAGGAAACGATATCATTGCCTGAATGCAACATTTCAATAGATGAGAATGTTTCAGACACCTGTAATTATTTTAAAGCAGACACTGAGGGGCAGCTCACGCTTATCGGTGTTGTTCTGTCTGTGTTAGCGCTGTGACCGGCCGGTGTACACGCTGTAATGTAATGCTGGCTTTCCTGCATCGTGTCTCTCGAAGCAAAAGGAGGCCCTTAACCTCGAGAGAATTCCTTTGGAAATAAAGGTAAAATTAATCAATGATTGTAACAGAGCATCATTACAGGTATTGATCGTGACGTGAGCCTTGGTTTCGATTCTGCTTCGTCCTCCTTTGGGTCTGGGCGGGCGCCGCCATTTCACGTTAAACGGGCCGGCCTTGTGCCGGTTCATTCACGGCCAGCACACTCCACACACAGCCAGCAAAAGGAAGCACCTCTGAGGCAAGCAAAAAGCCACGATCACTGCTTCACTGTCACACATTTCCTAAAAAGATTTAAGACCAGCAGGCGTTGACAACCACAGTGCTATACTGGCCCACTCTTAGGTTTACTCTGAAGTTAGGGGAGGGAGTATATAACACAGGGGTGTGCAGTCTCATCATCATGGAGGAGAGTGCTGCTGTTTTGGATTTGCACCATAAAGGCTTCAGTGATATTCAAAGAAGTGGGACTTTGGAGAAGTGCTACACCAGAGAGAGGGAGAGAGGGAGGGAGACCAAAAGAAAGAAAGAGCCAGGAGAAAGGGAAGGAAGGAGAAGAGCAATTTTTTTGTCGCTTTCGCTTTGAACATGCGTGCTGTGTGTGTCATACCAATAAACCGAATCAAATCAAGCGGGAGGAGGAAAGAGAGGGCAGGGCAAGGTTAAACGGGTGTGTAAAACCGGAGTGACAGTGAGGCACCGCAGGAGGAGACGGGCAGAGGGCAAGGAAGGGACGATGAAGAGGAGGACTCGCGTCTTCGGGAGTGAGAGGCGCTGGACTGGAGGGTCATTAAGAACGTCGGCGCTCCGGATGAAATGGGCTGCATGTATTTAAGGAAAGAACACTGCTGTGGAAGGGGGTCAGGTGGGACCCCCAATTACGAGAGAGACAAGCAAAGCGAGGGAGTGTGAGAGAAAGAGAGAGAGACAGAGAGAGAGAGTGAGAGAGAGACCGAGGGTGTGTGAGAGAGGGTGTGTCAGAGACAGAGAGAGAGAGAGAGAGAGGGAGAGAGAGAGAGAGAGAGAGAGAGGGAGAGAGGGAGTGTGAGAGAGGGTGTGTCAGAGACAGAGAGAGAGGGAGAGAGAGAGAGACAGAGAGACAGAGAGAGAGGGAGAGAGAGAGAGAGAGAGAGAGAGGGTGTGTCAGAGAGAAGAGAGAGAGAGAAAGAGAGAGAGAGAGAGAGAGAGAGAGTGTGTGTCAGAGAGAAGAGAGAGAGAGAAAGAGAGAGAGAGAGAGACAGAGAGAGAGAGAGAGAGAGAGAGGGAGAGAGAGAGAGAGAGAAAGAGAGAGAGAGAGAGAGAGACAGAGAGAGAGAGAGCGAGAGAGAGAGAGAGAGAGAGAGAGCGAGGGTGTGTCAGAGAGAAAGAGAGAGAGAGAGAAAGAGAGAGAGCGAGGGTGTGTCAGAGAGAGAGAGAGAGAGAACAAGAAGGGAGAAGAAAAGAGCTGGACATGACAGTATGCACTAGGATAGAGGGTTAATACAGTATATACACACTGACACTACAGCACACTAACACTGCACTGAGAGAGAGGGTTAATACAGTATATACACACTGACACTACAGCACACTAACACTGCACTGAGAGAGAGGGTTAATGCAGTATATACACACTGACACTACAGTACACTAACACTGCACTGAGAGAGAGGGTTAATACAGTATATACACACTGACACTACAGCACACTAACACTGCACTGAGAGAGAGGGTTAATACAGTATATACACACTGATACTGCACTGAGAGAGAGGGTTCTCAAAGTATATGGACAAATGTTGAGTGACAGACTGACTACATGACAAGAATGACTAACTACTGTTGATTCATTCAGTGTAAAATTACTGACTGACTAGACTCTTACACTGCATACTGCTCAAGCAACACACAGAGCAAGCAGGTACAAGAGGTGGACAGGGAAGGGGGAGGCGGGGGGGGGGGGGGGGAGAGAGGGAGAGAGAGAGGGAGGGAGGTAGAGAGAGAGGGAGGGGGAGAGAGAGGGAGAGAGAAAGACGAGAGAGAGAGGGAGAGGGAGGCAGGGGGAGAGAGGGAGAGAGAGGGAGGGAGCAAGAAAGAGACATACCCTGTCCAAATATCTGATCATGATGACAAATTCAGGCAGGTCCCAGCCTGGCTGCTGAAAAGGGCAACACCAGGTGAGACAGGCTCTGTGATCGAACAGCAGAGGCTGAGACAGGACTTCGCTTTCCTGAGCGGTGACGTAAACACTCCAGGGAAAGGGAAATCCTCGTTAAAAGGATTACAGCTGTTCCCGCCCGTTTCAAAGAGAAGCCAGAGTGAGGAGAGAGGCCCTCAGCCCCTCCACCAGCACAGTGCGGGGCCACACCTCAGCCAGAAAGCCGAGGAGCACCCTGCTCTGCAGCAATGTAGAGCCTATTTCTAAAAAGTTTTATTAAATTTGCTGGTATGGCACCTTTGGTAGCATGCAGTCATTACGGTATCTCCTTTTACAGCATGCAGATATACTGTGGGTCACAGTGTTAACTTTAACTCATTTGTTATTTATTAATTTAACCTTTTGTATACAAAATGGGCCTCTTGTTTTCTGGAACACGTGTGTATGTGTGTATGGTAATCATGTACATGTGTATACGTACTGAGGTAGAATGTGTTTGTGTGTGAGAGAGAGATACAGAAAGGCATTGGATATTTTTCTGTTCTCACTTGTATGTATGTATATATGTATGCATGTGTTCCTGTGCGTTCTGAGAAAGATGGATTGTTTGACAAATACAAAAAAAATATGTCTTTGTCATCCCAACAAGGTTCATTCAATGGAATCAATCTGAATATGAATCTGAGAGCGAGGAGGAGTAACGGTGACAGAGAGAGAGAGAGAGAGAGAGAGAGAGAAACAGAGAGAGAAGGAGAGAGATGTGTCTGTGAGCAATTTTTTCAGCTGTGATTTTACTGTCTATTGAAGCAGAAATGCTGAACTTTAGATGAAATATTAATGGGGGGGAAGAAAAAAATGAGCAAAAGAAAATAAAGGATGAAAGAAGACCGATATTAACCACTGCTGTATTAATTATGAATGTGAACATTTATTAGCAGGAACAATCGGGATTCTCCCTCTTACTCAATTCTTTGCGTTACCACCATCACCATCATTACCACTGTGACTGCAACGCCTTACAAAAAATCCTGCTAAATTAGCCACACGGCCCCGCACAGCCATTGGTGGGAGTCGTCAGTTTTTAGGTCACGCCTAATTAGCAGTGGAAGGCTCCATACGTTACGGGGGGGGTTTGTGCGTGTGCGTGTGTCAAAACTACATCTGAAAATAAAGCACTTTGCTGCACAGTTTGTGCAGGCTAAGCAGGGGTGCAGGCCCCCTTTGGCATCAGAGCAGAGAAGGTGCAGGAGAGAGGGGTGGGACTGATCCGTCAGTAGACTTCACACCGAAGCAGCAGAGGACCCCAAAGCTGTACTGAGAGCGTAACTGTGAATGCCGTGGCAACAACACATGGTCGTAGTCTTTCGATGGCTGTGGTAACACTCACACAGCACCAGGTTTGCAGAGGATCTTTTTTTTTTTTTGGACTGGAGAAACGGAGGTGCCTCGCTGGAGTCCTGGGAGGGATTCAAACCTGTGTCCCCCTGGCACACAGCCCCGGGGCTGTGGGCGTTTGCCATGCGCCGCTCCCCTGACCGTTTATCAGTGCCTGGTCTGCGCACGCCTGCAGTCGGGGGAATCGAACCCGTGTCCCCCTGGCACACAGCCCCGGGGCTGTGGGCGTTTGCCATGCACTGCCACACGCTGCTCCCCTGGCCGTTTATCAGTGCCTGGTCTGCGCACGCCCACAGCCAGGGGACAGCGCTCATACATCACTCCAGCGATGCTCCTGGGGACATTTCCATTTGCATGGAAATCACTTTTTTTCCGGTGCTCAGAGTGATGGCTCTGCAGAAACGTTTTGATTGCGTTAGTCCTGCGTTTGGAAGGGAACGCATGCGCGCTGTGATGGCAAAACCAGCAGGACCCCGCGTCGGAAACCACAACAACGACAACAATCAAAGACTCTGTAACACTCAAAACTCAACAGCAATCAAATACTCAACAGCAATCAATATTCAAGTTTCTTCATCTAAGCTCAGACAGTGTGCCCTGGTAAAGACTGAACAAGGCTTGTGTGAGACATTAATAAAGGAATGATGTTTGGTCTCA